>NW_006921765.1:3832401-3845649 GCF_000298275.1 Orycteropus afer afer | reverse complement strand
AACAAATGTACAAATACAAGAAAATAAAATAGATAAATGGGATGTTATAAAAATTTAAAAACTTATGCTCATCAAAAATTTTATTAGAAGAATAAATAGACAACTTACTGACTGGGGAAAAATATTTCAGAAACAATTTATTCAATAAGGGTCTAATCTCTAAAATCTATAGAAAACTGTGGCAACTCAAAAACAAAAAGATAACCCAATCACAAAATGGGGAAAGACATGAACAGAAACTTCACCAAAGAGGACATCTAAGCAGCCATCGAACACATGTCCTGTCATGTATCATTAGGCATTAGAGAGATAGATGCTAATCATAACTACAAAGATGTACTATCTTGTCCTGACTAAAATGGCATTGATTTAAGAAAAAAAAATCAAATCCACTGCCACTGAGTTAGTTCTGACTCATAGCAAGCTGCCACATAGGGTTTACACGGCTTTAAATCTTCATGGAAGCCAACTGTCATATCTTCCTCTCATGCAGCAGCTGTTGAATTTGAGCCAACAACATTTTGGTTTCCATACAAGCACTTTAACCACTGTGCCATGAGAGTTCCTGATTTTTTTTCAAAAACATACAACAACAAATGTTAGCAAGAATGTGAGGAGAGTTGAACCCTCAAGCATTGGTGGGACTGTAAAATGGTACAACCACAACAGAAACTGGTATGACTCTTTCTCATAAAACTAGAAATAGAACTACCCTATTATTCAGCAATCCAACTTGTAGGTATATATTCTAAATTCACTGCCACAGAGTTGACTAATGCTCTCTTTAGGAGAGAGTAGAACTGCCCTATAAGGTTTCCAAGGCCATAAATCTTTATGGAGGCAGACTGCTTCATCTTTCTACTGTGGAGTGGCTGCTGGGTTTAAACTACCAGCCTTTTGGCACCACTAGAGGTCCTTGGTATATACCTTAGAGAACTAAAAACAATGACTTAAACAGATATATGCAAACCTATGTTCATGGTTGGTTTATTCAAAATAGCATATAAATGGAACAACCAAAGTGTCCATCAATGGATGAATGGATAAGTAAATTGTGACACATGCATACAATGGAATATTACACAACCATAAAGAACAATGATGTTTCTGTGAAACACAACATGGATGAAACTGGAGGGCATAATTTTAAGTGAAATAAGTCAAGCATACTAAAAAAACTCATTGCCTCTAGTCAAATCTGACTCATAGTGACCCTTCCTTGGGTTTCTGAGGCTGTATCACTATGGAAGTAGATTGCCCAATCTTCCTTCCGAGGAGTGGCTGGTGGGTTTGAACCACCAGCCTTCTGGTTAGCAGTCAAATGCCTTAGGCACTATGCTACCAGAGCTCCCAAACTCACTGCCGTTAAGTAGGATCCAATACATAGTGACCCCTCCTTTGGTTTCCAAGGTAGTATCTCTACAGAAGTATGATCCTTCTTTTCTCTGGTAGCATAGTGGCTAAGACACTTGCCTGCTAACCAGATGGCTGGCGGTTCAAACCCACCAGCCACTCCTTGGAAGGAAGGTTGGGCAATCCTACTTCCGTAGTCATACTGCCCCAGAAACCCAAGGAGGGGTCGCTATGAGTCGGGTTTGACTTGACGGCACATAACAACAACAACAACAACAACAGTAGAAGCTAGTTATTTTTGGTGATGGGAAAAGCTGCACTGAATGCGGATATTATGAACACTGTACAACTAACTTAAAAATGAGCATTTAGTATTCACCAACATAACAATTTTCCCATTTTTAGCTCAGGGACATTGATGATATTTTTCATGTTGTGCCACCATTATTGCTATTCTTTAAAAATGAGCATTTGAATACATTTGGATACATACAGAAGTATGATCACTCTTTCATAAGGAGACAAAAATAGATATAGAGAGACCAATGTTCATTGGTGGTTATCAGGGAGAAAAGAATGTGGGAAAAGTATGCATTGTACAGTGTATAGGCAAACTGGTATACGGGTAGTTATAGATGTGACCATAGGGGAAACAGATAGATATGTAGTACTCCAAACTCATTGTCATTGAGTCAATTCTGACTCAAAGGACCCCCATAGGATTTCCAAGGCAGTAAATCTATACAGAAGCAGACTACCTCATCTTTCTCCCAGGGAGCAGCTGGTAGGTTTGAACAACTGACTTTTTGGTTAGCAGCTGAATGCCTTACCACAGGACCACCAGAACTTCTTAGATGTCACTATAAAAAAATCTCAAAAAACCAAACTCACTGTCATTGAGTCAATTCCGACTCATAGCAACAGCCTTTGGATTAGCAAGACAATAAATCTTTATGGAAATAGATTGTCTCATCTTCCTTCTGCAGAATGGTTAGTGAGTTTGAACTGCCAGCCTTCAAGTTAGCAGTCAAATGCCTGAGGCAATAGGTGTGTTTAAATACAAATATGTGAGTGTAGGTCACATATGCAATGAAAACACAAATACAGATACTCCTAAGACATAACTGAACACCTCCAAAACTGGTTCTTGGTTTAAAGGCTTATGACCATAATGTCATGAGGCAACTCAACTGGCATAACATAGTTCACAAAAATCATGATCTGCATCCTAGTGAAGTGAGTAGCGACTGGGGTCTTAAAAGCTTGCAAGTGTCCATCTAAGTTGCAACAATGAGTCTCAGCTTGCCAGGAGAAAAACAGTAAGACGGTAACCAAAAGTGCAAAGAGGAAACAAATCTACACAAGCAATAACATCACCTACTCTGAAACAAGAAGTGCTAGATAGTGCCTGGCAGCTATCACTGATCATTCTGAACAAGGACACAATATTTGGTCTCAGATAGAATGGGAGAAAAATATGGAGCAGAACTAAGATTCTTATTTAAAAGAAGAAGAAGAAGAAGAAGACAAATTGGAACAGTAAAAAACAGAGGACTCCCTGAGATTATTACCCTGAGACATTCTTTAAACCCAGAACTGAGTTTACACCCTGAGATCAACTTTTAGTGAAATAGCAGAGCACACAACCCAAAGGATATTACTCATATGATTGGCACCTTCCTTAAAAACCATCAGTATGAGAGCAAAATGTCAATAATTACTCCAAAGCACAGATGAGAATATAAGGAGGCTGGGAAACTAGAGTACTGGAAACGGAACAAACTGAATACAAAGAGATTGTTGATACATCGTGATAAATGTAACTAATTTCATTGAACAATTTACATAGAAATTTCAAATAGAAATTGTGGTAGTTAAAGTTGTATGTCAACTTGGTTGGGCCTGGTTAAGTGGCTGGGCATCTATCTGGTGATAGTTATTTCCCATGATGGGACTGGCAATCAGCTCCATGGTGGGATCTACAACAAGCAGCTGAGTAGCTGCTTTGAGTATGTGATTTGCTTCCCTTATATAAGAAGCAGCTTTGAGAATGGTCTCTAGTTTATGGCATGCTTGGACCCTGCACATAGCCGTGTCATTGTTCAGCAGCAGCCTGCCATGCTCTGCTGACCTTGGGACTTACAATGGACTTGAATTAATGGCCTGCCATGTGGTTTGGTAACATCAGGACTGTACCTTTTAATTTGTCAACCTTGGGCTTGGCAGCCTCAGCAGCCAGCAGCTGTCTGAGTGAAGAAAAGCCTCTAGCTTCAGTGGGCCAGGAGCTGGAGGCAGAGCTAAAGCCCAAGGCTGAGGTGCTTTCACTCAGCCCCTAGAGCCTGGCACTTTGAACTTGGACTTAAAGCCTCCATACTCTAAGAGAATAAACTCCTGTTTGTTAAGGCCGTCCCATTTGTGGTATATTCCTGTCAGAGCAGCACTAGGTAACTGGAACAGGAATCTAACTTCTTGTTTTAACTTGTACTAGAAACACAATTATATATGTGGCGGGGGGAGAAAGAGAGAACTGTTTACTATTCAGAACTATTGAATATTCAGGAGACTAAAAGACATCTTTCATCCTTCTGTCTGTCTTTTTCTTAAGTTATCTTTCCATCCATCAGAGGTCCCACTGACTGGTCTAGCAATAAGAAGGATTGATTTTCAAGAATAAGAATGTAGGATACAAAAAGGTGGATTAAAACTGACCAAGGAAGAACTCTAGCAGTATTCTGGGCCCTCAAGGAAATTTCTACCATTGTTCACTACAAGTTAGTCATCAAGATCCTGAGTCAGTCTTCTGGAATTATGGGTGGAGCTGACATATTTTATGAGTGTTCATGCCCATGGAGAAGATTTTAATCCAGAGAATACACATTGCTTTAGTTTGTTTCTCTGGAGCTGAGGATTTTTGTTGACATTATGGTGATTATGAGGATGGTACAGGACCAGGCATTGTTTCATTCTATTGTACATTGGGTCTCTATGAGTTGGAGCTGACTCAATGGCATGCGACAACAACAAAAACAGCTATTTAGTGGAATTTATTGTTTAGTCATATATGTTAGTGTGTAAAAATGTGTAAACTACAGATTCCAGTCTCAAACTGGCCAAAAAAGTAATTTCAAGATAGCTGAAGACCTTTAGAATGGAATATATAGACCATGGAGTAGTGCAAAAGATGTTGTAAACAGTTAATGCACTCAGTTGCTAACTGAAAAGTTGGAGGTTTGAATGCACCCAGAGGCATCTCAGAAAAAAGGCCTGGCAATCTACTTCCAACAGAATCAGTCATTGAAAACTTTATGGAGCAAATTCCTACTCTGACACACATGGGGTTGCCAGGAGTCAGAATCAACATGACAGAAGTTCTTTCTTTTTAAGAAGTGATTTATTATTATTATTACTACTACTCCATTACTTACAAGTTGACTGGACAGCAACTGGTGGTTGTGGTGGTGGTGGATGTAGACTATGACCATTCTTACAAATGCTAGGGGATAGAATGAGCAATATTTCCAAATTCCATTTACTTCCATCATTCCCGGTTGCCACAGAAAGACTTCCTTCCCAGTCTTAGCCTAAGTGCAATTTGTTCTTCCATATCTCCTCTCCCAATTCCTCCTTAGAAATAAAACAAAAGAGTTATGGCAAATCATAACTCTTTTTAGAAGATCAGGAAATAAAAGAATTTAGAGGTAAACTCAGAATTCACTTTTGAAAACAGTAGAGAGAAAGATAAATGATATGATTTTTTTTGTCCTGTCATGTATAATTACAATAACATCTATTCTAATGGTTAGCCTACTACATGACAGACACTAAAATTGTATTTCATAAACCTTACCCTACTTATTTTCACAACAACTCTGTAAGATGTGTATTATTAGATCAAAACTTATTTATCACACCAGAGATAACAGTCAAACTAAAATTATGATAGGTTGACTCCAAAATCCATGATATATATTCCTTCAATTTGTAACAGTCATTCAGAAAACATTAACTGTGTGGCTAATATATGTAGAACATTTTAATAGGTTCTGTGATATTAAACATGTAAGACATGAGAACCTATGTCTACAAACTTAAAATCAAGTACAAAAGATTAGGTTCAATCTAAGAAGAACATGATAAGTGCAATATGAATGGTGCAGACAACAAATGTTATAAGCAGTGACATTCTTTTATAGGAGAAATCTAAGCCATGTTATTTGAAATGTCTTTCTTGTAATTATGCAGGACAGAATTGCGTTCTGGAATAATGTATGCTCTATACCACTGTCAAGTTAAAATTAATCCAGTATTTATTTTTGCCCAGTTTATATCTCCTTATATTGTAAAATGAAACACATTCCATCAAATCTTCTTTTTAAGTGAAGTATGACTCCTTCTAATCTTTGGGTCTAAGACAAGTCTGGCTCATTTCACATCTTATACCTCTGGAAATACCTGGAAGGAGTTGGGAAAGCAACAGATTAAGTATTTGCTAGTTTGCAATATTCTATGGCTCAGGGCAACTCTATTCCACCAAGTTAATACTGTTAGCCTGTGCTGGTGCTGCACCCAGACTCTACACACTACATGCTGTGTCCTTTCCATATTTTCTTAACTCACTGTTGCCTGGTAAGGAGAACTAGACAAAGGTTTTTGGAAGAATTTAATTTTGAGTTGGGCCCTAAGGATAATGATGTCGACTTAGACAAATAGATGGAGGGGGAAGAATAGCAAAGGCATTTAGAGAAAGATATGGCTTCAGAAAAAGGTATCAATCGTGCTCATAAAGTTTAGGTTAATAATGGATTTAGAGAGTGGGTGAATATAGTGGTGAGATAAAAATTAAAAAAGGCAGCTTCACAACCTTTTTTAAAAATTTAAATAACAGGATATGGAATTTTGCATTTTCTTTGGCTATAAGGAGATATAATTTTAAAAGATAAGATACTATCTCTTTTAAGGAGGTAGTGCTTAATGAAGTTGGGAAATATTCCAGACAAAAGGTAGGCTTTACTAGATAAGAGCCTTCTGCAAAGAATAGGTGAGTGATATGCGTATCTGTTTTAGGTCAGAGATTACTGCCAAGATCCATCAGTGAGACATGCTGGGACCTCAGTAGAACATGCTGGCTCTGGAGGCCTTAGTATTAAAGAGATTCAATTTGTTATGTAAAATATAGCTCAGGGAGTCAGGGTGGTAATAATAATAATAATAATAATAATAGTGACAGTGCTAGGAGCTAAAATATATTGTATGCTTCTTAATGTGTTTCAGTCACACTGCAAATTTTTTTACCTGTTGTATCTTGTATAATTCTGCACTCATACCAACTTTATACATTAGGCATTACTGCTTTACAGACAAGAAAACCAAGAGTGAAAGAGGTTAAGTAACCAGAGTTACTGAGCCTGATTTCATACAGATGTCAAGTGGCAGAACAGGCCACTAGACGTGGGCTGCTTGGAAGAAGGCCCTCTTCTCTACCACTGCTTTGTAGAGTCTTCAACAGCAGAAGTGAAGGCTTCATGGGTCCATTATACCAATATAGTTATAAACCAGTCCCTTCACCATTACTAGCAGTGATACTTTGGAAGAATTATTACATCTCTTAGAGACTTAATGTTCCCATCTGTAAAATAAGAATGATGAACAGTTATTTTGTAGGGATATCTTAAAAGCTAAAAACAAACTCAATGCTTCAATCAATCAGATCAGGAACAGCTTTGGGATCCAGGTAGTGAGGAATACACACATCCTGGGAAGGGGATTTTATTTGGTTGGATACTTAATCACAATTCTGCAACAAGTCACCAGGGAATAGGGGAAATGTGGTAGTGCTGTATCCAGTTTATGGAGGGAAGAGGTTGGGCAGGGCAAGTCAGGTATCATTACATCAGGGTAAGGAGGGTTCCAGCCACAAACTCACTCTACAGAAATTCAGTCATACAGATAAAAGAAGCAGCAGAGAAGAAGTAGGAAGAAGACTTGAGAGAATAATTTGTAAATAAGTAGGCACATGGACACTCAAAGTTTCCTCAAGTCAAAAAGAACACCACGTTTTTGTTGGCAAGATGAGCTCCGGACTCTACTACCTAGTGTTTTATAGTCCTGCTATTCTTCCTGCAGGCAGTTAGGAATTGGTGGAAGTCCATTGATATTATGAAGGACATTGCAGAAGCCTGCAAAGTGTGATCAAAACATATGAATGAAAACTAGCTTTAAGATATTATAGTCAGTGATGGAGATGTCAGGATATTTGCCAAGAAGGGGAGGTGATTTCTCCAGGTTAGCAGGCAATAGTAAGGTATCTTCCTAAGTACTCTGCACTAAGGATCCATGCAGCACTGACTCAAAGTTTCCATTTTCAGGAATGCACACTCACACCAACGTACGCACAAATGCACATGCACACCTGAGTGCACATGCACAAACACTTTACAACGTAGAGTTAGGCTTCAGAGAATCATAATGGAATCAGATTGAATCAGAATTCAATCACCTTAGAACAGATCTTATAGAAAAGAGGAATAAAAACTATGGTGAAATATGACAAATATATTTCATCACTTGTGTCCACTTGGAAGAATGCATGGATCTACTGACATTGTCTAGATCTCTGAAATGAGAATGATTCTGACTCCTAAACTTAGAGTTTGTGATCATTACTACCATCTTCTTATCTGCTTATTTGTCTCTTCATGTTGCTTTTTCCCGGTGGAATGTAGCTCTCGAAAGGCAGATCACCTTTTGTATTTTTCACTGTTGTGTTCCCATCACTTGACACATAGGTGGATGCATATTTTGAATGAATGAGTGAATGGTTAAAACTTGTCTTGGGTACATTAAGATCATTGTTTCCTTTTCTGTGAGAGTATTGATAGGAATATTTCAAAGTATTAAAAATGAAAACTTAAATTTATATATTGTATCTTTTCTCTACTCCCTTTCTCACTTGGAGATTAAATATTTTGTCATTTGAGGTTAGAATTTATTCTGTAGGCACAAGTGAATTTTGGGAGTATTGGAGGATGGGAGTACATGGTGAATGAATATCCATTTTATAAAGATAATATTGAAAATGGTTTGTAGCATAAATGAGAAGAGAAAGGCTTGAGATACAGAATCTATTAAGAAGCTGTTAACATGTGATGGACATAAAATTAGTAAATGTTGGGCCAGTGAGTGATTTGGGGAGCTACCTATCTGTGTGCAGTATGCACTATGCAGTATGCACTACAACCGCCACTTAATAGCAATCATTACAACACTAATAATAATAAAGAAAAAACACAATCAAAATAGCTATCATTTATAGAATTTTTATCCTGTGCCAGGGATTCTGACTCATAATGACCCCTCCTTGAGTTTCAGAGGTGGTATCTCTATAGATGTAGATTTCCCAGTCTTCCTTCTGAGGAGTGGCTGATGGGTTTGAACCACCAGTCTTCTGGTTAACAGTCAAATGTCTTAGGCACTATGCCACCAGAGTTCCCTCTGAGAAGTTTAGGAAATTTAATTGACTTGTCCAAGGTTCAGACTTAAGTCTTTTGATTCTAAATCCAGAGTCTTTTTCACCAAACTACAAAAAAAATTTAAAGCATAATGTCTGTAGTTCCTAAGGCATTTGACTGCTAACCAGAAGGCTGGCTGTTCAAACCCACCAGCCACTCCTCAGAAGGAAGATTGGGCAATCTACTTCCATAGTGATACCGCCTTGGAAACCCAAGGAAGGGTTGCTATGAGTCAGAAACCAACTCAATAGCAGTGAGTTTTTTTTTGGAAGGTAGATATTATATATACACATGTGTACATATACATACATACATACATACACTTATACATATATGCTTGTTGTTAGGTGACATCAAGTCAGCTCCAACTCTTAGTGACCTTATATATAATAAAATGAAATATTGCCTTGCCCTACACCACCCTCACAATCATTGTTACATTTAAGCCTATCATGGCAGCAGCTATGTCAATCTATCTCATTCTCTTTTTTACTGACCCACCACTTTATAAATTCATTGAAGCATGGTGTCCTTCTCCAGTAATTGATTCCTCCTGATGACTAACCATCCTTTCTTCTAGGGAGAATTCTGGCTGTATTTCCTCCAAGACCAATTTGTTCCTCTGGAAGTTCATATATACATATACACACACATATATACACACAGACACACACATTATACACACTCACACACACACATATATAGAAGTTTTGATGGCATAGAAGGTAAGGCATACATGCACACATATACACACGTATGGATGTATATGAGATATATATTCTAAGTGAAGGTGTCTGTGCTACAGTGATCTACAACATTTTAACAAGGAATCCATGGAGACTCAAGCCTTTTCACAAAGTGATGCTCTTCTGATAGTCAGATTCTGTGATAAGCATCAGGAGAACTATTTTGAGGATTAACCAACCAAAAACAAACACTACCATGGAGTAGGTTCCGACTCATAGCAACCCCTCCTTGGGTTTCTGACGCAGTATCATTACAGAAGTAGATTGCCCAACCTTCCTTCTGAGGAGTGGCTGGTGGGTTTGAACCTCCACCCTTCTGGTTAACAGTCAAGTGCCTTAGGCACTACGCTACCAGAGCACAGAACAGGCTTAATTTATCTCTGATATCACAGGTTGAAATTCATACTTTCAACCCTCAAACTTCTTTCTTGAATACACTCTTCTACTTCTGGATGGAATGAAGGATTGAGGGATGGAAAAAAAAAAAAAAAAAACTGAAAGGAGTGGTCCTGTGCATTGCCTCTGATCAGTGAAATCTTTAATATGTCCTGGAAAACTAACTGTGCTACACTTGCGACCCTTCTGGCTTGCTGCTTTCTTTATCCAGCAGTTGCTTTTCCTCCCGACACCGTGTGAGGCTCCAGAAAGAAAGGGGCTTAGAAGAGAAGCTGTGATTTGTACAAGGTCTTTGCATCAGGAGGAAGCCAGTTAGGATGAGAAAACAGTCGGCCTTCTCAGCTGCTCCCACAGAGGTTCGTTGCTCAAGCACGGGCTCACAGCTGCTTTCTTTCATCCCTCCATCCTCTCCTCACCTCCCTCATCCCCCTGGCTTTTAATTTTCTCTTTGGGCATTCAGACAAAAACCCAATCAAAACCTTTTCTGGTGGTTTTACAGGGGTGAATTCTGGTACTCTTGAAACATGTTTTCTTTGTGTGGTGGGTTCATAGATCTGTGAGAAGAGAGAATTGAAAACTGTCAGACAGCTTCTGGGGCTCATTGTTGTTATGTGCCCTTGAGTTGGAACCTACTCATAGCATTCCCTACTTGGGTTTCCGAGGCTGTATTCATAGTCCAGAAGGACAAGGAACCTGATGTTAAAGGTAATCTTTGGATGCACTGTGTAGACCCCAGACCAAAGTTATGGATCTAATTTATTCTGTGGGAGACTGAGGTTTCATTTTTTTTTTCCCAATTTTTCTGCAGTGATTTCTTTTTTTAATTGTGATTTGAGTGAAAGTTTACAGAACAAGGTCACTTTCCATACAGCTGCTCAAATATACTTTGTCTCATGACATTGACTGCAATTTCCCAAAATACAACAGCTCCCCTCCCCCTTCTTCCCCATAATTAACTCTTCCCTATGTCCTTCCCTCCATGCACTCTTGCCCCCTGAGCTGTCTCCCTGTGCATACACAACCCTTCTATTCTCCCATGATTGATCTCTCCAAGGAGTATATCTACCCAAGACAAATGTTCAGCTCATATGCCTGTCTTTTGTTTGGAAGCTACAGGAGTGGGTTCAATTCCAGACCTGAAGAAAAGCTAGGGGTGATAGTCTCAGTGCTTCTATCAGGCTCTATCAGACCAGCAAAACTGGTCCCTTTTTTTTTTTTTTTTAATGATTTTGAGTTTTGTTCCACTTTGTTCTCCTACTCTGTCCAGGATCTCCTACAGAGATCCCACTCTGAGTGGTTGACACTGGTAGCCAGGTTCTTCTGGTCTCATAGTCATACAGGCTGAGGATCGCATAGTGTACCAGTCACTTGAACTAATTGTTCCCATGTGTCTTTGGTTTTCTTCATTATTCTTTACTCTGGATAAGAAGAGACCCATTCTTGCATCTAGACGGCTGCTTGCAAGTTTTTAAGATCCCAGTCACTACTTGCCAAAGTAGGATGAAGAACAACGTTTTTATGTAGTATGTTATGCCAATTGAGCTTGATGTCCCCTGGGGCTATGTTCCCGAGCCCACAGGTCCAACTACTTGCTCCCTCTGAGTAGCTGACTATGGCCAAGAAGTGACTATAAACTTGTAACTTGTCAACTCTACTATAAACCTGGGAATTTTTACAGAACATACAAATACATTTGTAGAAGTATTGTCTGCCAACCCTATACATTGTCTTGGGCACACTTCCCTCTGCAGAGACATACCTAATAGCTCGGCCTGTCTACCCATCTATCCACTCATAGATCAATGTTTGCCTTCAGTGACAATGCAGTACTGTATGTGCAAAAGGGATCATCTTTTTTGTCTGTACCTTCCACACACCTGTCTATGACTTCTTCCTCAATGCCACTGTGTTGATTACTCACATTTGGTATATTGCCCTTCTCTTCACCCAAATCAATACTTGTCTCTACCTATGTTCCCTCTCCTCCCCATACCTCCTAGCCCTGGTAACCAACAAAGAAAATTCCCTTCCATATATAGAACTATCTGTCCTTTTTACAATAATGGACTAAAACAATATTTGTCCTCCTGTGATTGACTTATTTCATTCAGCAAAATGTCCTCCAAGTTTATCCATGTTGTGTAGTGCTTTGCAGATTCTATATTATTCTTTAGGGTTGCATAGTATTCCATTGTGTATATATATACCATAGTTTGGTTATCCATTCTTCTGTTGATGGGCACCTAGGTTATTTCCATCTTTTGACTATTGTACATAGTGCTGCAGTGAACATGGGTGTGCATGTATCTGTTCTTGTGCTGGCTCTCACTTCTTTAGGGTATATACCTAGTAATGGAATTTCTGGGTCAAGTGGTATTTCTATTCCAACATTTTAAGGAATCACCATACCGCTTTCCACAGTGGTTGTATCATTTTACAGTAGCACCGTCAGTGTATGAGAATCCCAATCTCTCCACATCCTTATCAGCATTTATTTTCTGTCTTGTTGAACTTTGCTACTAGTGCTGAGGCAAGATGGTATCTCATTGTTGTTTTGATTTGCATCTCTCTCTGGTAGCATAGTGCCTAAGGCATTTGACTGCTAACCAGAAGCCTGATGGGTTTGAACCACCAGCCGCTCCTCAGAAGGAACATGGGACAATATATTTCCGTAGTGATACCACCTCGGAAACCCAAGGAGGGGTCACTATGAATTGGGTTAGACTCAACAGCTGTGAGTTTGGTTTTGGTTTTGGAATGGCTAATGATCATGAGCATTTCTTCATATGTTTGTTGCCAACCAGAATATCCTCTTTGGTGAAATGTCTATTTGTGTCTTCTGCCCATTTTTTAATTAGATCATTTGACTTTATGTTGTTGAGGGTTGGAATTTTCTATAAATTCTAGAGATTAATCCCTTGCCAGATATGTTATTGCTGAATATATTTTCCCAATCTGTAGGTTCTCTTTTGACTTGGAGAAGTCTTTGGAAGCACGTGAAAATTTAAGTTTTAGAAGGTCCCTTTCAACTAGTTTGTCTTCTGCTATTTGTGTATTTTGGGTTATGCTTGTTAGTCTATTTATGCCATATATTAGGGCCCCTAAATTTTCCCTTAGTTATTCCTTGAGGAAGTTTGTATTTTTAGGTTTCACATTTAAGTCTTTGATCCATCTGGAATTAGTTTTTGTGTATAGTGTGAGGTACAGATCTTGTTTCATTTTTCTGCAAATGGATATCCAGTTTT
>NW_006921765.1:3830286-3830936 GCF_000298275.1 Orycteropus afer afer | reverse complement strand
CAGCAAATAGGGATAGTTTGACTTCTTCCTTACCAATTTGGATGCCTTTGATTTCCCTTTCTTGCCTTATTGCCCTGGCTAGGACTTCCAATACAGTGTTGAATAGCAGTGGTGATAGAGGGTATTCTTGTCTGGTTCCTGTTCTCAAGGGGAATGGTTTCAGTGTCTCTCCACTGAGAATAATGTTGGCTGTTGGTTTTGCATATATACCCTTTATTATGTTGAGGAATGTCTCTTCTATTTCTATTTTGGTGAGAGTTTTGATCAGGAATCGGTGTTGGTTTTTAACAAATTGGTTTTCTGCATCAATCGATATGATTATGTAGTTATTTTTCTTTGTTTTATTTATGTGGTGGATGACGTTGATTGTTTTTATAATGTTGAACCATCCTTGCATACGTGAAATGAAAACCACTTGGCCATAATGAATTATTTTCTTGCTATATCATTGGAGTCTATTGGCTAGGATTTTTTTTTTTTTTCAAGATTTTTGCATCTTTATTCATGTGAAATATGGGTTTGTAGATTTTCTTTTGAGTGATGTCTTTGCCTGGTTTTGGTATCAAGGTTAAAATGAATTAAGGAGGATTCCATCCTTTTGTATGTTTTGGAATAGTTTGAGTAGGATTGGTGTCAGTTCTTCTCTGAAT
>NW_006921765.1:3818355-3829525 GCF_000298275.1 Orycteropus afer afer | reverse complement strand
ATTATTTCCTTTCTTCTGGTGACTACAAGTTTTTTTGCTGCTCTTTTTCTAATTCTTGGAGATGTTGGGTTAAGGTGTTGATTTTGGCTCTATCTTCTTTTTTGATGGGTGTATTTATTGCTATGAATTGGTCTCTGAACACTGCTTTTGCTGTGCCCCAAAGTTTTTGGTATGTTGTGTTTTCATTCTCATTTGATTTAAGAAATTTTAATTTCATTTTTTATTTCTTCTATTACCCAGTTGTTTTTGAGGAAGGTGTTGTTCAGTATCCTTGTATTTGATCTTTTTCTGTTGATCTTCCTACTGTTGATTTCTAATTTGGTAGCATTGTGTTCTGAGTAGATGCTTTGCAGTATTTCAATGTTTTAAAAATTATTAAGCCTTGCTTTATGGCCTACCATGTGCACTGGAAAAAGAATGTATATTGTGCTGTTGTTGGGTGAAGTGTTCTTTAGATGTCTATAAGGTCAAGTTGGTGGATTGTATTGTTTAGCTCTTGTTCATCTTTGTTGAGTTTCTTTCCAGTTCTGTCTTTCATTGAAAGTGGTGTACTAAAACCCGTTCTATGACTGTGGAGTCATCTATTTGCCTTTTCAACTCTTTTAAAGTCTGATTTATGTAAATTAGGGCTCTTTCATTAGGTACATAGATATTTATTATGGTTACATCTTCTTGTTCCTTTAATCATTGAATAATGTCCTTTCTTGTCTCTTATGATGGTTTTAGCTTAAAGTCAATTTTATCAGAAATAAATATTACCACTCCTGCTCTTTTTTGGTTGCGATTTGCTTGATATATCTTTTTTAAAAAACCTTTGATTTATATTCTATTTTTATCTTTGTCTCTAAAGTGTGTCTCTTATAGACAACATATTGACAGGTTATGTTTTTTTTTATCCAGTCTGCAACTCTCCATGTCTTGACTGGTGCATTTAATCCATTGACATTGAGTGTAATTATTGACAAGGATGAATTGGTTGCTGTCATTTTGCTATGTGTTTTTTCATGGTGTTCCTGGTTTCTGTTCCATATAATATTCTGTGCTGAGCTCATTATTTTTATGAACTGTGTTATTATTTCATTTTTTGCTATTGTTTTAGTATTTGTTAAATATTTGTGCTTGTCTTCTTTTTTACTGCGATGTGAAAGTTTATAATTTTTCTTTGAAGTTACCTTGTGATTTATAATTTTATCCCAAAGTTTAAAACAGTGCATTCTATCTTGAAACTCTCTTGACTTCCTGACCATTTAGAAGTTCTGTAATTACACTATTCTTTCCTCTTTTTGGTTTGTAGTTGTCCTCATTTGTCAATTGATGTCTCAGTTTCCCTGTTTAGAATCTTGTAAGCTTATTTTACTTTGGATACTTCCATAGCTGTGTTGGTTTCTGGGTTATCTTATGTTGAATATTAATGGTCAGTTGTTGTTTGCTATTATTGGTTCTCTGTTCAAAGGACTCCTTTTAGTATCTTTTGTAAAGTTGGTCTGGTTTTAACAAATTCCCTTAATTTCTTGGTGATTTTCTTTTGGGGTCTATCCTGTTTAGGGTTCATTGGACTTCCTGAATGGATACATTCTCATCTTTCATAATATCAGGGAAGTTCTTTTCCAAAAAATTTGGACAATTTTCTCTGTGGTTTTCCTTTTCTTTTCCTGTTTTGGAATTCTGATTACCCATAGGTTATTCCTTTTGATGGTATCCCACATGAACCTTAGGTTTTCTTCATTTTGTTTTGATCTTTTTTCTGATTGATCCCTTTCCAAAGAAGTATTCAGGTATTTGTCTTCAATTTCATTAATTCTGTCTTCCATTGATTTTATTCTACTCCTTTACCCTTTCAATGTGTTATCTATTTCTCAAAATTTAATATTAATCTTCTGGATTTCTATCTGTAGATTTCGTATCATTTCTAATTTTTTATTTATTTTGTAATCTTGTTCTTATAATTTCTTCTGAAATTGTTCTAGATTTTTGTCTGTGTTTTCCTTAATTTTGTCAGCGTTTTCCTTGATCTGTCTCTCAATCTTTTGAAGATACCTAAATATAATACTTTTGAATTCCTTATCAGGTAATTCCAATGTTGCTTCTTTCTCAGGGATGTGTTTTGGGTCTTTATCCTGCTCCTTTGTTTCTACCAATTTATCTTGCTTCTTTGTGTGTGGACTGTGAGGGTCTACTGTCTTTGAGACATTCTGACATTGTTGTACTTAAATCTCTGTAAACTCTTTATGAAGAGCAGCTAAGGATTATTCAGGGTCTTCTTGATGGTTGTTTATCATTGGCCATTTGGTGGAGAAGGAAGTGGTGGCTCTCACTCAGTAAATGGAGCTGCAGGAGGTACGGGTTTAGTAGTGTCATATGGGCACTGTTGCTGCCTCCCACTCAGTTAGACAAAAACAACAGTAAAAAAAACATCAAAATAATAAAAGGAAGTAGACAAAAAACACACTGTGTAAACATATAGTGAGACTCACCAAGAATGGAAAAAATAAAATAAAATGAAAACCCTACAATATCTGTGGAGAGGACAATAAGAGAAAAAAGGTAGAGTAGTAAAATAATGAAGACAAAAATGGGAATAATTCAAAAAGAGAAACAGGTATGGTATTAACCATAAGAAAGAAAAAAAAAATGATAACCAGGAAGAGGGAAGAGAGAAAAAGCTAAAAACTAAAATCTGGGAAGGGAAGAATAAATAATAATAATAAAAAGGACAAAAAAAGGAATGATAATAATAATGTTAAAGCAGACAAAAACAAATAAACTAAGAAAAAAAAATCTGCGCAAGGTGGGGCAGGGCATCCAGGCTTTGTCTGAGCACACAGACTAGGATGGAATTCCTGATGGCCAGATGGTGGGTGGGAGTGAGGGATAGCTGCACCTCCATTCAACATGAGGGTCAGTGGTCTAAGAGTAACAAGGGGAATATCACTCCTTTCTAGTCATCTGTATCCTGAATGTCCTTGTGGTTGCCAGCAAGTAGAGCCTATTCTTAAACACCCAGAATCTAGGAGTACACTGTTGCTTTAAATATCTAAAATAGTCAAACTTCTTGTAAACATTAAAAATAGCTGCATCCTCCAGACAGGCAAAAGTCCACAGCTCAGCCTTCCTTCCTTTTTGCTGCTACCCCTTTTATTCACCAGCTGCCAGTGCAATCCTCCATGCAGGGCCTGACTAGCAGGACTGATTTTTAGGTTAATTCTTAGGTCCTAACACCACTCAGCAATATCCATGCCATCAGGATCGTTGACAGACCATAGCTCCATATGTCTCCTTTTTTGGTGTTTTCATGCAGCTTCTTCTACTAGTTGGAGTTTAATCCTCTTCCATATCCTTCCCTTCAAAGCTCAGGACTCCAGGATTATCTTCTTTTTCTGTGTTAATTGGTTTTCCTCTTCTTTGTTGAAGAGAGTCTGTGCTGTCTGTCTGCCTATTCTGTCATATCACCAGAACCCGAGGTTAAACTTTTTAACTTTAACCTTTTCCTCCTAAAGAATGTGGTATGATGATATATTTTAATTATATATATTTTTTATTTTCCACTATTTACCATTTTCTTTCTCTTCTACAAGCTCTTCCCATTGAAACAGAAAATGTTAAGGAAATAATTGCCTCAGGAGAGGTGTGATGGATCAGAAAGCAGGAAATAGCCTATGAATCTATGGATTTAAATGATTCCAGATATGTCCTTTGGGGTTGCTATGAGTCATATTGACTTGTGAGCAATGTGTTTTTTTTTGTTGTTGTTGTTGTTGATTTGTTTTTGGTTTAAACCCATTAAAAGGAGTCGTGGTGGCAGAACCATGACTAACCGAAAAGTCAGCAGTTTGAACCTACCAGTGGCTCTATGGGAAAAAGATGTGGGAGTCTGCTTATGAAAATATTATAGCCTTGGAAACCCTATAGAGCAGTTCTATGTCCTATAGGGTCACTATGAGTAAGAAATGACTTAACAAACGTAGATAAAACTGAGATCCTGGTAGAATGCAAATGGTTAAGCTCACAGCTGCTGACTAAAAAGTTGGTGGTTCAACTCACCCAGAGATATCTCAGAGGAAAGTGTGGCAATCTATTTCTGAAAATTGCAAGCATAGAGAACCCCATGAAGCACAGTTCTGTCCTGACACATATGAGTTCATTATGAATTAAAGTCAACTCAGTGGTGACTAGTTTTTGTTTAAAGCTGTTAAGCAGATCAGACTAGTGTTTGGGAAGCATAAAGATTACTCTTGAGGAATATCCCTGAAGAAAAATTCTTTCCCTATATTTCTATAATGAATGAACAAAAGGCCTTTTGGATGGCGGGTGGAAAGAGTGACATAGCAGAAGAGATGAGAAAAGACAACACATTCTGCTGCTCTAAAGAACATAAATTGGGATCGGTACCTATGGAAATGAGCACTCTGTGGCTTGAAATTATGTAATTTGCCATGAAAATACTTGTTTAATTTTGTAAAATAAGACACTTAGACTGACCTCTACTTATTCATTCAAGTCATACATATCAAGCACATAAAATGGCCCATCATAGTCTGAAGGGCTCAGTATATAAAAAAATGAAAAAGATAACAAGCAGCACACTATCGTGTATCGTAAAGCCTGGAGGTAAATACCCGTATTTTTAAACCTATATTTCTAGCTGTTGTTTATCATAATCTATTGTAAATATGTATAGATGTATGATAAAGAAAAATAAATACATATATATTTCGAAAACAATGTGCTAAGGGCAAGGACAAACATATGCATGAAACTGTGACATTATTAATTGGAATAACTATGAGATTGATCATCCAGGAGATAGAGAAAGCTTCAGAGTAAAGATGAAGTTTGAGTGGGTTTTGAAGTATAAACAGAATTCCAATGGGTTTCAAGGCTAAGGGAACATTATGTGTGAGGTCACAGAGACATAAAAGTCCAGATATTTAGGAATGTAGGATGTTTGGAATGGCTAGAATGTGGCAGAAAATATGGGGAAAGAAGGATGAAGATTTCATCAGAGATTGGTTTTACAGGGACCCTGTATAATGCATGCTACTACTACATCTGTCCGTTTGTCATACTGTGGTGACTTTCATGTTGCTGTGATGCTAGAAGCTATGCCACTGGTATTTTAAATACCAGCTGAGTCATCCATGGTGGAGAAATTTCATTTTCCCTACCAAGAAAGACTAGGAAGAAAGGCTTGGTGATCTACTGAAAATTAGCCAATGAAAATTCAATGGATCACAATAGAATATTGTTTAATATAGTGCTAACATGTGAACCCCATAGGCTAGAAGGAAAGAAGCTCTGATGGTGCAGTGTCTAAGGCATTTGACTGCTAATCAAAAGGTTGGTAGCTCAAATCCAGTAGCCACTTCATGGAAAGATGGAACAATCTACTTCCGTAAAGATTTACCACCTCAGAGACTCAGTGGGGGTCATTATGAGTTGAAATAGACTCGATGGCAGTGGGGTTTTTGTTTAGGTTGGAAGGAAGGCTCAGCTGCTAATGTGGGGAGAAAAAAAGGCAATTTGAACCCACTGGTGTAGTGCCTAAGGCATTTGACTGCTAACCAGAAGGCTGGCAGTTCAAACCCACAAGCCAATCCTCAGAAGGTTAGTAACCAAAAGGTTGGCTCTGCAGAAAAAAAGATGCAGTTTGCTTCCGTCAAGATTACAGCCTTGAAAATGCTGTGGGGGCAGTTCTACTCTGTCCTCTAGGGTTGTTATGAGTTGGAATTGACTCAATGAGAGTGGGTTTGCTTTTTGTTTTTTAATGTGCTTTGTTTAGAGTGTCATTATTACATGATTACAACGATGCTTCAAATCGCATGGTTTCATCTGCATGAGGTACAAGCACATATTTTTGTTGATGCTGGTGTTTTTATAGTCTCTGATTTTGTCAAATTTTCTCGTGTTTTAGCTACAAGATTGTGGTAGTTTGTATTTGTGAGCTTATATCAATAATTTTTTGAGAATTAAGTAGTAATTAAAAGGAAAGAAGCAGAAAAATAATTACCAAGAGTGTTGTAATTCAATAGAGAAAAATTTTACAAAACAATTTTGTTGTTAATATTTTCATAATCTAAGAACAAATCTATCTGGAATAAGTGCAGCTGGAAGTGATCCTTAGAAGTGAGAATGGCCAGCCTTCGTCTCACTTAATTTGGTCATGTTGTCAGAAAGGATCATTCCTTAGAGAAGGATATTATGCTTGGTAAAGTGGAGGCTCAGTAAAAAAGGGGAAGGCCCTCAACAATAAGGGTAGACACAGTGGCTGCAATGATGGGCTCAAACAGCAAGGATTGTATAGATGGTACAGGACTGGGCAGTGTTCTGTTGTACATAGGATCACTATGAGTGGGAGCCTACTAGACCACACCTAACAACAACAACAGCAACAAATTACATTTAAATTATTTACAACTATATTTATCACGTATGATCAAAATGTATAATAAACATTACCGAGGATTCTGTATGATCTGGTATTGGAGAAGGTACACCACGAATATGTGTGTGTATGTGTGTGTGTGCTGTATACCAGGAGTTACTGTTGCACTGGGAAACACCAACCATAGTGACACCATTGGTTGCTCTATTAATAAATAACCTGAGACCATTTGTCTTCCTAAAGTTCATTTTGAAACCAAGTTCTTCAACAAATGAATTAATACAAGAAGCACTGGTGGAAAATTATGGACAGACAATGTTGCTGAAAATGTTGTGGTTGTAAAATGTAAATGCCCATAGGAAACAGAGATGTGCCTACTTTGCTCCTGATAAGGGAGAAGTGCACCAAAGAACGTAAAGCATGGAAGACAATAATATTTTCAGTTTAGTGAGTAACCACTGAATGTAATTTCAGATCAACTATCTCCTTATTCCTTCATTTTGTTTTAACAGTGTGTCTCACTGAGTGAAAATTGTACTCAGGAAATCTCATTTGGCAGATCAAAGGTGAAGATAAAAGACATAAGATGTTTCTACTTTAGTCGAAACCAGATTCCACTGTGTGTCCTGTAGATTAACTCTGTAATTGCCAGCATCTGCTTGGTGGTCTCATTTTGGTTGTCTTTCTTCATTTTTACATTAAATCTGTTTAGCTTTAAAAGCAAGTGTTTGTACTTCAGCTTTACTCCCTCTGCTGGCCAGATATCACCTCACAACAGTAAAATGAGGTATTTCAAGGTAGCTCCTTTACCAGCCTATCATACTATTTCTCTTAATTTCTTGGCAAAACAGTTTGGAATAAATAATAATAATAAAAGCTATTTAAAATCCAACAGCTCTTCCTCTACCAGATTACAATAATTTTAAAACACTGCAGATTAAATTTGGGGCTTCCATTGAGTCCCTGGCCTTGGTATTAATTAACAACGCTTGAAACAAGCCATGATTAATTGCAAGTCCAGGAGTGCAATGCAGTTTGATGAATATGTTCAGATTTCAGGGAGAAAAGCACTCAGACTCTTGCTTGAGGCAGGAGCCTCCACAATAATAACCAATTTAGTTGCAAAAATGTGTCTTTGCCATACAAACTGTGGAGTGCATTATCCCTGGAGTGAAGTCAGCTGGAAATAGAGTGGACATAGAGATCCGGAAGCATCTGCACAGTGTGAGCCTTGTAGGGCTTCTTTTCTCATTCCTTCTCCTCTCACTCTTTCTTTCTTTTTTATTTTTTTAATTTTTCATTTTCCCTTTACAAAATATCAGATTTAAAAGATAGTTTGAATTGCGGTAGGAGGGATAGGGAGGATGAGATTGGAGATTTACAAAGAATGGAAGATACATGAACCAAAAACCAAACCCATTGCTGTCTTGTCAGTTCTATCTCATGATGACCCCACGTGTTAGAGTAAAACCACTCCACAGGATTTTATTGTCTGAAAATCATGGAAACAGATTGCCAGACTATTCTTCCATGGGGCCACTGGATGGGTTCAAGCAGCCAACATTTCAGTTAGCGCTTGGGTGCAAATTGCTTATACCACCCAGGGAAGATACATAGAAAATTTAAAAGATCAAGAGAAATTTATCCACAAGACTTCTTTTTCTTTATTCTCATTATTGTTGTAGAGATGGTCATGTGCTACAGCTCAAGCATTTAGGAGAAAAGGATCACAAAACTTTGGAATGGCTAGTGACTGAAACAATTTAACACCTCAGTTTATAGTAGTGGACACAGCAGTGTACGTACAGTAAACCACGTGTGTGTAAGGACACAGGGATGGTTGGAGGCCGGCCTAAACTACCAAAACCAAACTCACTGCCGTCAAGTCGGATCTGACTCATAATGACCCCTACTTGGGCTTTTAAGGCAGTATCATTACAGAAGCAGATTGCCCAACCTTCCTTCAGAGGAGTGGCTGGTGGGTTTGAACCACCAGCCTTCTGGTTAGCAGTCAAATGTTTAGGCACTACGCAACCAGAGCTCCCAAAAGCAGGATAGGAATGGAATTGTGACCCAGCCAGAGAGTAATGAAAAAGATGGACATAGACTTCAAAGATTTAAATTTGGACCCTAACTCCATCTAAATTTAGCTGTAGGGCTGCCTCATGGCTGGGTGATCAGTGCTCTCACACAAGGCCCACTTAGAACAGCTCCACACTTGGTTTAAGTGTCACCATCTTGAAATTCATAGTAATGTTCTTACCATCTTGAAATTCATAGTAATTTTTCAAGAATTTTTTTTTTTTTTTTGCATGGTGCCCTGCAAATTATGCAGTCAGTCCTGTCCAGCTGTATGCTCTTAAGCATATCACTCAACCTCTCAAAGTATCAGTTTTCATTATTTGTAAAATGGGTAATCATGTCTGTACTGGATAGGATAATTAGGTAGGAAAGTTAGAAGGAATCACTTTGCAAATGATGAAATGCTATGCAAATATAAGGCAAAATTATTAGCTTTACTAAGCAAGTTTTACAAAGCAGTATTTTCCATGGGTTTTTCCTAGAAATTTATGGGGCTGTTTTCATGTTTTTGCTCAAGGTGATTTAACTTCATGCTGTTGCATGCAGAACACCTGCACCCCCATATGGCAGGCTTTGCTTCCCTTCCCGGAAGCTCAGCTCACAAGAAGGGAAGAGTAAGATGATAGTTTCAGGTAGCTTTAAGATGCAAGAAATAATTACAGTTTTGGGTGAGGGTGTCAGTAGAAGGCCACGTTCAGAGTGATTTAAGGGCAGTAGTTAATAGTAATTTTTCTACTAGATTGCTGTTCAGGCATGAAGGTCAAAAAAGCAAAACCTCTGGCTATAGCTTTTCTTTATCCAAGCATATTTGGAGATTTAGAAGGTAGCCTTTGTCAAAATAGCAGATTGGTGAATAAGCTTGTTCTTTCTTCTTTTCTCATCTCAGTGGGACTCAATTGTTCAGAGGTGAGAATGAGCAAATAAAGGTGTTCTGGATGAGAGAGTGGCAGAAAGTGCCAAAACTGAGGAAAGTCCCACAAGGCAGGGATAATAGTAGAGACTGTTGGGTTCCCTTGGGTCCTGAGGGTTGGATACCTTGGAGTATCTTGAGGTAGGCATTCCTAGAACTGCAGTGGGGGTGTGATTGTAAATATAAAAGGAGATTTTAGAGGCAGAGCTCCTATTTTTTAGTTTGGTGAGTGCCAGCAGGTCAGTGAGTGTGAGGGGAAAGTTTCTTTGAATACAAAAACCAGTCAGTTCTGAGGTATAGTGACCCCCATCAGTGTCAGAGTAGAATTGCTCCACAGAGATTTCAATGGCTGATTTTTCTGACATAGATAGCCAAGCCTTTCTTCTAAGGCAGCTCTGGGTAGACTTGACAAAACAATCATCTGCTTAGCAGCCAAATACCAAGCATGTTAACTGTACCACCTGGGGAATCCTCACGGAACATGGTGTAAGGAAAATCTGTTACCATCAATAGATATTAGACAAGGAAGCAAGATAAATGAAATAATTTGTTTGAAAAATGTGTATCCATTAAGTGTGTATGACTAATTATCCTGTGTCCCCCTTACCCCAGTAACTATGTCCTTACAATACAGAAATTCTGGCATGTGTGGATTCTGTTCTATTGTGATGTCCTAATTGATCTTCAATTTTTCTTGTAGGGTAGGTACATTTGTTGTTGTTGCTAGTTGCCATATGGGTGATTCTGACTCATGGTGACCCATGGTGTGCTGAGTAGAACTGCTGTATAGGGTTTGCAAGTCTGTGTCCTTTCAGAAGTAGATTGTCTGTCATTACTTTCAAGTCTCCTCTGGGTAGATTTGAATGACCAAGCTTTCAGTTAATAGTCTAACACTTAAACATTGCACTACCAAAGACTCCGGTTACCTCTTTAGGACTCACTGAAAAACAGGAAAGAGTGGAGAGGGAGTATGGGGAGGACACTGCCATCAAGTCAGACCCGACTCATAGCAACCCCTCCTTGGGTTTCCGAGGCAGTATCACTATGGAAGTAGATTGCCCAACCTTCCTTCAGGGGAGTGGTTGGTGGATTTGAACTGCCAGCCTTCTGGTTAGCAGTCAAATGCCTTCGACACTATGCCACCAGAGCTCCCACTGAGTATATTAGAAGACCAAAAGTTCTATGGAAAAAGAAATAAAGAAATGAGTAAAGAGGATCAGGGAAGGGTGAACAAGTAGGTCTATTGAGATATTCTAAATTTAGTGAATTGTAGGAAAGGTGGCTAATAACTCCAGATGAAGTTGTTGTTGTTGTTAAGTGCAATAACTACAGATGAAGAGAGCACTTTTTTTTTTGAGGTATGAGAGAGTATGGCTGTATCTAGCCCCATTAATATTGCCAAAGTGAAAAGGCATCAGAGAAAGGAGAGATCTGGGCTCATAGGTACAGGGAACCCATCACCTAGACTAGCATCTGCCTTTCATCCTTTGCTGCCTACCTGGTGATATGTGTCTGCCATTCCCCAAAGCATTTAGCATACCTCACCTAGCACAGGGAGGGATCAAGGGATCTGAGTCTCAGGGGAGCCTATTCTTCAAAAACACCTAGTGAAAAACAGTCCTGGGAGGATGGCCACAGGGAAATAGTAGGGAAAACTGAATTATTCTGATTTACCTTCTCCTGATAATTGGATCCCTTTGCACAACAGAAAACTTTCAGGAAAGAAAAAATAAATAAATAAATATATATATATATACACATATATATATATACACATATATATATATATATATATA
>NW_006921765.1:3799557-3818255 GCF_000298275.1 Orycteropus afer afer | reverse complement strand
TAGTGCCCAAGGCACTTGACTGCTCACCAGAAGGCTGGCGGTTCAAACCCATCAGCCACTCCTCAGAAGGAAGGTTGGGCAATCCTACTTCCGAAGTGATACTGCCTCGGAAACCCAAGGAGGGGTCGCTATGAGTCAGGGTCAACTCGACGGCAAAACAACAACAACAACATATATATATCAGCTTATTTCTCTCCTTTCATACTTTCATATAGAGTGCCTTTTTTGAGATCTCATTCTATATTCCTTATGTATCCTTAAAGAAATATTTGAGAGATGGCACGAGTTTCTGGGAGGGATAGGGTTTAGAGTCCACCCGCTACTGGGTTACAGGGAGGATTAAGTTCTTCCCTCGCCCTAGAAAGAAAAAAGCCTCCCAACTTCTTTTTTTGGACCCAAGCCTAGAAGTTCATGAGATTCCCTTTTTCTTCTTGATCCTTCTCTTTGAGTCTCTACTAATAAATTTGCTGATGATCTGAGCTTCCATAGACTTTCTGCATAAAATCTATCACTGCTTGGCCATGAGAATTTCAAGGCTAGTGACTAGAATCAACTCTGTTCAAAGTTCCCCCCCCCCCCAGTTTCAGAGGTTATTGGGGCAACTGCTTCTGGAAAATAAATGTCCTTGACAGTAAACTGGATTTCTTGCTTGAGTACCCAATATTGAAACTGTTTTGACACAATAGTCTCCCTCTATCTTTTGTAACTGGAATCAGATCTTGCACATCTTTCACTGTAGGTCATGGGATTAGAGGACAGAGTTTTAGTGACAAAATAGATTATATTACACATGCATTTTGGCCTCACTTACTCTGGATCTTTGTCTTCCCTCCTACCCCTTCACTCTTCTCCTTCTCCTTTTTTTTTTTTCTTTAAGTTTAATTCGTATTGTGATTTGGGTGAAAGTTTACAGAGCAAATTCATTTTCCATACAGCAGTTCATACACATTTCATCTTATAACATTGACTGCAATTCCCCACAGTGTAACAGCTCTCTTCCCATTTCTTCCCCTTAGTTACCTCTTCCCTGTGTCCTTCCTGCCCATGCACTCCCACCCCCACTCCAACCCCAGCTGTTAACCTGTGCAAAGACTGCCCTTCTGTTCTCCCATGATTGATCACTCCAGGGAGTATATCTACCTGATGTAAATGTTCACCCCGTATGCCTGTCTACTGTTTGACTCCCTTTTCCTTTTTCTTTCCCTCTCCATATTTCCATCAGTGACTCTTGAGCATCTGGGGTTTAATGATTTAATTGAGTAGAGCCAAAAAGAGATAAACAGGCAAATTATACCCAACTCACAGATCCATAAAAATAATTAGAGTTTGTGAACTATTTGTACTATTTTAAACATTATGTGTGTGTGTGTGTGTAAGGGCATACTAGGTTAAATAAATTGTCTTGAATATTTCTTTTCTCTTGGAATTAAATCAGCCCAATGTGATAATTCTGATTATCTAAAGCTGATAAGAAGAACCTCTGGTGGCACAGTGCCTTAGTGACAACTAAGCAGAAAGTTGGTGGTTCAAACCCACCAGCTGCTCCATGGAAGGAAAATGAGGTAATCTATTTCCATAAAGATTTACTGCCTTGGAATCCCAATGAGGGTCAGTATGAATTGGTATCAACTCAGTAGGAATAGGTTTGATTTTCGTTTGGTAAAGCTGATAAGAGGCTGTGATTGGCTTTGATGTCACAATATTTTTCCAGAACACTTTGGTTCTAACATGTTATATAATTTACATATTTATGGTGTTTATCATATTTTGTTAGTCTTCCTCCTCTAAAGTGTAAGCTTCACAAGGGTAGGATTTTTTTTTTTAACTATTTGTTTACTGTAAAACTCATGCCTCCAGAACAATGCAGGGAATGCAATATTTGTTGTACAAAACCAATGAATGATTGTGTGTTTTTAGTTATAGAGTCCCTACACTCTTCTATATCATGTTCTAGTCACAGGAGAGGTACACAGAATATCCAGAGTCACTCAAAGCCACCTGTTGTCACTGTTGTTTTTGGCAGCCATCAAATTAGCCATGACTCGTTGGGATGCCATGTACAACGGAATGAAACACTGTCCAGTCCACTGCAAAATAGACTGTTGTGATCTGGGGAGTTTTCATTGAGTGATTTTTCAGAAATAGATCAATGCTTTCTTCCTACTCTGTTCTAGGCTAAAAGCTCCACTGAAACCTGTTCAAAATCATAGTAATTTGCAAGACTCCACTGACAGACAGGCAGTGTCATGCATGAGGTTCACTGGCCAATAATTGAACTTGGGTCTCCCACTTGGAAAGTGAGAATTCTACCACTGAACTTCTACAACCCTCTACAAAGCCACCTACCTACCCAGATTAACTGTAATGAGTGAACTATCAGAGAAAGCCACTATAGAGTCACCATACTGTAAGGAACAGACAGTGGGCTGGATACTAACAGCTCTTCCACCTACTACTTGGGCAGTGACCCTCGGAAAGATCCGTGGGTATTCTGAAACTTAGTTTCTATATCTCCAATGAATGATAACAATACCAACTTCACAGGGTCTTTGAAGGCTACAATGGGATAATACATCTAACTAGTACCTAGCTTATTTCTTGTCACATAATAAGTATCAACAAATGTTAATTCCTTTTTTCTTACTTTAATAACCAATAAAATCAAAGGTGAAACAGGCTATAAAGTAAAGCATTTTCACAGCAATAGATCATGGGGATAATTTTTTTTCTTTTTTCTTTTTTTTTGTGAAATCTTGACAGCTCTTACTTCTGGATTTCTCAGTTCTTAAGACTATTATATATAGATATGGAAGTTGTTGTTGTTGTTGTTATGTGCTGTCAAGTCAGACCTGACTCATAGAGACCCCTCCTTGAGTTTCCAAGGCAGTATCACTACGGAAGTAGATTGCCCAACCATCCTTCCAAGGAGTGGCTAGTGGGTTTGAACTGCCAGCCTTTTGGTTAGCTGTCAAGTGCCTTAGACACTGTGCTACCAGAACTCCTATAGATATGGATATATACTTACAAATTATTTTCTAAGCCATCAACTTATCTCATCAGGGACTATTAAAAATATCATTATTTGATTGTTAATTACTATAGTTATTTTTAATGTGTGTGTGTGGTAATCCCCAAACAGATTATAAAAGCTACTTGGAAATTAGATTACAAAAGCTCCTTGTGTCCTCCATTGTGTCTGATAAAATGTTAGGTGTAGAGGCATTCAAGCTATTTTATTCAATTGTTGTTTAATGAAAACCCCACTATTTTGTTAAACTTTCCATGCTGTGTTTGAGAAGAGAAACTTCCCTTCATCCTAACCCATTTAACCAACTAGCCTTGTATATGGCCTCCCTTGTGGGAATTCAAGGTGTATTTATACAGTGAAGACAGATGTGCCCTACCCTTTGTGTCTCTGGAATTCCTGGGTCTTTGGATTCAATGCTGCCACAATTATGAGGAAGCTTATTGGGAGCTGGTGCCAAAAGACTGTCAACGTATCTGGGCATCCTCCCAAATCTTAAACACAACTGGAAAAACATTAGACTCTATTGGGGATACAATTGACTGGATGACGTTAAGCAAACTGCTTGGGAGTTGATGACTAAATGAGGCCTCAAGGTCCCAGCCCAGGCATCAAAGAGAGAACTGAGGAAACTAAAAGCCTAGGCACTAACCCAGTTTTCTCATTGTCTGAGTCTCACTTTCAAAAGAGTCACTGAGAGAGCTTTTAAAATAGAGTCATATGCCCAGCATTAGACTTATTGAATAATAATAATAATAAGATATGTATTTAAAAACGAAACAAAACAACCTCCCCCAGAGAATTTTGGTGTAGACCGTCCCGCCAGTGAACAGCAGGATCACTAGTTATTCATCTCTCATTGGCCATTGGTATAAATGAACGAGTGTATTCTGTATGGCAGTTTCTGCCAGATATATTTCATCTCCTTCATTTATAGAGAACTACACTTGTTTGCAGGAGCTCTGGTAGCATAGTGGCTAAAGCACTTGACTGCTAACCAGAAGGCTGGAGGTTCAAACCCACCAGCCACTCCTCGGAAGGAAGGTTGGGCAATCCTACTTCCATAGTGATACTGCCTCGGAAACCCAAGGAGGGATGGCTATGAGTCGGGGCCGACTCCAGGGCACATAACAACAACAACATGCTTGTTTGCACACACTTACCCCTTTTTCTAGATTGACTTTCTACCCATTATCTGGTGAACTCTCATTTATTATTGTAGGGCTCTGCCATTTCTAGTCTCTTTTGTGTAGCCTTTCCCAGAAACCGTGGAGAAAACAAAGGACTCCCTCTACCACATTTTCATTTGTACTTTTCTCCATTTCTGCACAGATTTCAATGTTGTTGTTGTTATTATGCGCCGTGGAGTCAGACCTGACATAGCGACCCCTCCTTGGGTTTCTGAGGCAGTATCACTATGGAACTAGATTGCCCAATCTTCATTCCGAGGAGTGGCAATAGATCCATTATTTGTTTGCCTGTATCTTTTCTCACTAAACAGTCAACTCTTCAAAGGTAAGGATAATGTCAACTTTCACATTTATATCTTCTTTAGCATTTGGCACAGTGGTTAAATAGTTATTATTTCAATGCCCAGCCTGATGAATTAATGAATTCTTGAATGAATATTTAATTAATTAGGAAAATATTTTTTTTTTTTTTCCCCAGGAGAAAAGCGCTCCAAGAAAAGCACCTGACTAGTATTTGTACTGTGGCTTTCTTGCCACAGCTTCTATCTTCAGCCACTCACACATAGGCAGAGCAGCACACTGTAGGCAAAGAAGAATAGCAGGGTCAAGAGAAGTTACGCCAATCCAAAATCATAAATTTTGCCTTCTGTGAGCTAGAGCTGGTTACCTGGGGAACCAGATTCATCTCTGTGTCCTCAATACAGTACATCTCAATGAGGGCACTTTTAATAACCAATTGATGGGTAATTGCCTGTATAAATTATGTATCTCTTGTCCAGCTCCAGCGCACTAAGTGAATTATAGGGAAAATCTCCTCTCAGGACTATTATGTGGCTGGTATGATGCAATTTCAAGGCCCTTCAGAGACTTTTAAAGGGGACCCATTCATTTATTTTGCGCTTTTCAGGCATTCTTTGAAAAGAAGATGGAAAAGTAAAAAGAGGCATTGGTATTGAATGCTCAAAACACACAGAGAAACAGAATTACAGAATTACTCATTCTCAGTCCTAGAAAAATTTCAGAGGTTATTGTGTCCAAATTCCTAACTGATGGTTTAATTACCAAAATAAAAGACATGGTAAGTGGGTGTATGGCCTCTACTTGAATTTCCTCATAGGTTTGAGTTTGGGTTGTTGTTGTTATATGCCCTTGAGTTGGAACTGACTCATAGCGACCCCTCCTTGGGTTTGCCAGGCAATATCACTAAGGAAGTAGATTGCCCCATTTTCCTTCTGAGGAGTGGCTGGTGGAGTTTGGGTAGGAGAGTGGAAAAATCAAGGTCTTTTAGTTAGACGAAACAGTCATCAAGTACTTGTGTTGCCTAGGCAAGAACATCTCCCTGAAGCTCAGTTTCTTTATGAACCAAAATCAAAAACAAAAGCTTGCTGCCATCCAGTCAATTCTGACTAATGGTAACTCCATTTGTTACAGATTAGAATTGATCCATACGGTTTTCTTGCCTGAAATCTTAACAGAAGCAGACCTCCAGGCCTTTCTTCCATGATGCCCTGGCTGGATTCAAATTGCCAGTCATTAGCCACTCCTTGGAAGGAAGATGGGGCCATCAACTACTTCCGTAGTGATACTGCCTCGGAAACCCCAAGGAGGGGTCGCTATGAGTCGGGTCTGACTCGACGGCACATAACAACAACAACAACAACAACAACAACAACAACAGGTTAATATCCACTGCCACTGAGTCGATCCTGACTCATAGCAACCCCCATTGGACTCTAAGGAAGTAAATCTTTACAAAAGTAGATTGCCTTCCTTCCGCAGAGCAGCTGATGTTTTTGAACTGCCAACCTTCTGGTTAGCAGTCAGATGCCTTAGGCACTGTGCCACCAGAGCTCCTTATTTTATGTTACTATAACCTAATATATATATATAAATAGGTCAATATAATTAGGTTAATACAATTTGTCAAGAACAAGTTGTTTGCATCAGCCAGGGTCTTTTCTTTGTGAAAGGAGAAGATATTGCTCATCTCCCTGGGTTTTTATGTCTCAAAACTAGAACCAAACTCACTGCCATTGAATCTATTCCTACTTATAGTGATGCTATACGACAAAGTAAAACTGACCCATAGGGTTTCCAATACTGTAAATCTGAATTTCTCAATTGACTGATCTTTTTCACCCAAAGCAGTTAGTGGGTTTCTTGCCAATCTTTTGTTTAACAGCTGACTGCTTTTACCACTGTTCCACCAGAGCTCCTTGCTATTACAGGTAGTACATGAAAAATGTGTTTAATGAGAGTAATATTTTGAAAATTGTATCTGTTACATTTTTCATCCTCCACATCCCTTTGGTTATGTCATGTTTCTCTGGCAGCCATTCTGCTATTCGAATCCTTGACAATAGGGAAGTGAGCACCACTGCTCACAAGTGGAGGATACATTGCAAGGGAATTCAACTCCATAAGAGAGGGGGAGAAAAAGAAAACTCCTTCAGAAGGGAGAATGTATTAAGCAGAAAAGGCAATATAAGAGAACAAGGTGTTCAGTATGTGTATCCCAACCAACTAGTTGCTATCAAGTAGATTTCAACCCATCTCTACCCCATTTGTGCCAGAGTAAAACTCTATTCCATATGGTTTTCAATGGCTGAATATTTTTTTCCCAGTGGATCTCTAGGCCTTTCCTACAAGATGCCTCTAGTGGATTTGAACCGGCAATCTTTTGTTTATCAGTCAAGCATGTTAACTGTTTGCACCACCCAAGGACTCCATGTGTATCCTTATTTTTGTTATTAGTTGTCATCAAGTCAGCGATGACTTGCAGAGACTTGGATGGGATGAGTTAGGCAGGTAGGAGAGATGAAAATGAGGGAATAAATATCCTTTCCTTATTTGGCATCTAGGAGGAAGTCAGTGCACACAATGGTCTCATGCCAGATACCTGTAGAGTAAAATTGTAAATATAGCATATTTAAGCAAAGAGAAGGCATGAATTAGCTTTCCTGAGCCTCCATTGGACTCTGTAGAAGGCATTCATGGGCTTCTGAAAGTTCTTCAGAAAATATGTTGTTGTTGTTGTTATGTGCCATTGAATCGGACCCAACTCTTAGCAACCCCTCCTTGGGTTGCCGAGGCAGTATCTCTACTGAACTTCCTTCTGAGGAGTGGTTGGTGGGTTTGAACCGCCAGCCTTCTGGTTAGCAGTCAAGTGCCTTAGGCACTATGCTACTAGAGCTCCTTCAGAAAATATATAAAGTGGTTAATTTTAGAGCCTTGGGGCCTTGAATGGGGATGTCTCTATCAGCCATCACTACAGAGTTAGTTAGTCTAAATCCCAGTCGAGTTGAAGAATGTGGCCAAGGACTGAAGGGTTCTTCTCTCAATTTACAAATTAGAATACAAGCTTGATGGGTTAAGTATTTCTACCAAGATTATATACCTGTTTAGTTGTGGTGGAAGAACTCAATCCTAGGTTTAGACTACTATTACTCATTGATCAAATCTTTTGATACTGTTACCCAACCAGTTAAAGACATGTATTTGTCTATCACATTGACATTCTCTGACTTGCTCATGGGACATCACAGTTAAGAAGCAGGCAATGTGTCAATTGGGAACTGGTAGAGCCTCTAAGTTTTTCTTCCCTATGGAGAATACAGCTGAGGTATGGAGCTGAGTGGCAAATAGAATGAAAGTATATTCTCGGTCCAGAAAGCATATTTATCTTTTAGTGTGTGCCACAGTGCTTAATGTGGCAAAGAAAAGTCCTTCTTAACAAAGAAAGGTCCTTAAAAACAGGAACTGCTCTCCAAGAATTCAGAAGTAAATAGGATCATGAACACTTATCAGTACAGATCATTCAGAAAACAAAGAAGCAAAACAACAACAACAAAAAAAAATGAATTGAATAAATCCATGTATTACAGTAAGAGACATTTATGAAATAAAACCATTAAGTGTAATAGGGATGAGGGTGAGAATGTATCAGGGAGGCCAATAAGAAGAGTTGTAGATGGCAGAGGATAATATAGAGACATGAACAAGGGCTTTTATGACAGATTGTCACTGACTGTGTGACCTTAGGTAACTTACATCACTTTATTTAGCTTAAGTTTCCTCATGGGTAGACAAGAAGATTTTTAGAACATGAAGATGAAATAAGATAGCACAGGTACAAAAAAAAAAAAAACTTAGCACAAGCCCAACTAGAGTACTAGTGTGAACACCTGAGAAATAGTAATTATATTTATTATTGTCATGTTCTCACCATAGTCATTTCTGAGTTCAGATTTTGAGAGTTCTGGAAAGGCCATCAGCCCTGCCTATTCCATGAGGGGTAGGAAATCCAATGGGAGCTATGTTTTCTTCTAGAATGGAGGTAGAAGTGTCTTCATAGATTTTATGCCCAGACTCCATTCCTAGGCATTTAGAAAGGAGAACTCTGTCTTCATTTTCAGGGACCCAAATGGGCACACACTTGCAGTACACTCTAGCCACACCCTAGTTGTGGTTCTACTCAGAGACTCTTAAGCTAGTACTTGGGGTAGTATCACCACAGTTCATTCATATATGCAAATTATCTCCTTCCATACCAAGAAGGGAAGACCTTTTGATTTGTCTCTACATGACGCCCTGCTTTCTTTGAAATAATTTTCTCACTTAATCCTAATCCTTTCAAAACAGGCTTCTAATGTAGAATTCAAAAAATTATTGACAAGGGATAATTTTCTATGCCATATTTTGCTAAATTTATAATCTAATTTTGTAACCAGTCAAATTGAAAGCAAACTGAATTCAGTCTAATCTTAATTATGATCATTCTAACTCTCAGATGCCCATATTTTACCCTAACTGTCAGTTATTTTAAAGTGGATAAACTGATAATTCCTCTGGTTCTCCTTTTCATTTAAATCTCAGGATGGATCTGCCTTTCTTCTTCACTAACCCTAAGGATGAACTACTGTCTGATGAATTCTCTTCCAGTAGAAAGGTTTTCTTCTAAGAACTTTTTATTTTTCTTGGTAAGTTGCTAAAACCTTGGCTCTTAACCTGGGTGCCCTAGATAGAATGAAGGTCACATGGAATTGTAGAGTGGACATATTTGAGTAAGAGGTGCAAAAGTGCCTTGGGAGTGTCCCTATCAAGCTGAATTCAGACCACAGTCATGATAAGGGGCTGGTAAATCACTTAGGATGACAAAAGATCTGATCTGTGACTTCCTGCCCCTGTTTTTCTGAATTAATTAATCACAATCTTGTGCCATGTCCTGGCACCTGAGTTCTTTAATGACACAAGAGACTACCTTGATTTTTTCCCCCTTTGCCCTGATACCTCCTGAATTGATAATTATGAATATTAATATCTTCTATACTAATTGTATGCCTACTATTTGAAGATATTTTGCATACATTGTTTCTAAAACAAATAAAAAGGTTGAAACTGAATCTTGTCAGTCCCATTTTGTGGCAGAAGAAACTGAACCATAAACATGAATACAAATTTCTTATACTTCATAGTGATTAAGCTGCCAAGTTGGGATTGAATCCTAGAAGCCTTGTTTTTGTCTCTATCATCTCAATTTTGCCCAAATCTCCTTACAGCAGCATCCCCAGGAGAAATCAAGGAGTATTTGCTAAGGTCTGAAAGGGGGCCATTGGCTCACTATAAACTCTTGTGGCCACTGTGGCTAGAGAGGTAGAATAGAGAAATTGAGGCTTCAAGATATTTTCAGAAATGTCCCTGTTCCACATGATGAAATGACTAATGGCAACCCCCTGTGTGTCAGAATAGAACTGTACCCCATAGGGTTTTCAATGGCTGATTTTTCAGAAACACAGTGCCAGGCCATTCTTTCCAGGCTCCTCTCGGTGGATTTGAACCTCTGCCTTTCAGTTAACAGCTGAGAACTTTAATTTTTTGTGTCACCAGGAACTCTCATCTCCATACAAGCTTCCTTGAACTCAGATAAGGATCTGATTTGAATTAATGGGGTGTGAGGAACCACGGGGTATCTTTCAAACACAGCATTTCTAGCGTAGCCACAGGGGGCAATCTGGCATTGAGAAGGGGAGAGAAATTGTTTTAGAGTAGAGCCAGCACACTTTTTTCTGTATAGGGCTAGATAGTAAGTGCTGTAGTCTTGTAGGCCACATAGTCTCTGTTACAACTTTCCCACTCTGCTGTTTTAGCAAAGGCAGACATAGACAACATGTCAACAAATGGGCAGTTGAACTTTATTTATGGACATTAAAATTTAAATTTCATATAATTTTTATCCATCGCAAATACTATTATTTTTTCTTCAAACATTTAAAATGTAATGATCAGCAAGAAAGATCAACAGACAGAGTGAGCAGCGGCAGGGATTCATGTAAGGGGAAGGACCACGGCTCCACCCCCAACTGACAGGAAAGCAGGAGGAAAAGAGAGAAAAGCCAGGACAGAGTGAGCAGTGGCAAGGACTCAGGTATGGGGAGGGTGGAGAGGCTTCAAACAGCTAAAGGACCCTTATCTGAGTTCAAGGAAGCTTGTATGGAGATGAGAGTTCCAGGTGACACAAAAAATTAAAGTACTCAGCTGTTAACTGAAAGGCAGAGGTTCAAATCCACCCAGAGGATCCTGGGAAGGATGGCCTGGCACTCTGTTTCTGAAAAATCAGCCATTGAAAACCCTGTGGGGTACAGTTCTATTCTGACACACAGGGGGTTTCCATTAGTCATTTCATCATGTGGAACAGGGACGTTTCTGAAACTATCTTGAAGCCTCAATTTCTCTATTCTACCTCTCTAGCCACAGCTGCCACAAGAGTTTATAGGAGACAAACTTTGCCAGAGTGTCTCCAGTGGCTATGCTGGAAATGCTGTATTTGAATGGTCAGCTGTGGTTTCTCATACCCCATTAATTCAGCTCAGGTCCTCATCTGATTTCAAGGAAGCTTGTATGGAGATTAAAGTGGTGTAGTAAATTACCTGGTATGGCTTTTCTAGCCATAAGTCTTTGTAAACTCTGTGGTGGAATTTGCTGTGAGCAACTGAGGTGCTCTTGATTGTAAAAGTTATCCACCTGGGGTATTTCTGTTGGGTGCAACACAAAGCGATGTTCTAGGAGGTTCCTGCTCTCTCTCTCAGGTGCTTAAAATTCTGATATTAAGATTGGTTAGTTTGGCCACTCTGCCAGGCTCAAAAGGAGGCCTCCTAGAGGCAGAAGAAGTCTCTGACTGCTGGTTGAGGAAGACATGCTGCTGAAAGAAACATGCGCCCCTGAAACAGACACAAAAGACACGCATTGCTGAGAGAGACACCGAGGGACATGCACTGCTGGGAGAGAGACTGTGAGAGACTGTTGGTTGAGAGATGGCGGGCTGGGAGAGAGACTGAGCATTTTTCCTGAACTTGAATTGTAGCCTGGTGCTTCTCTAAAAACCCCATAATCTGTGAGTTTTGTGTGGCCAATGCAGTGAATTATCAAACCCAGGAGAGAGGTTGGTAGGTGCTTTGGGAGGAATGGTTGGTGAAAGGGCTGGAGGGAGGCAGCATGTCTGGCCTTTCAGTAATAGGCCTTGGGCTATTGATGGTGATTCTGTCTTCCTCTTGTGGGGTTAGAGGAGGTCAGGAGATGTGACCTCCTTGTCTTTTTAGCAGCCCTCTTTCAGACCTTAGCAAATACTCCTTGATTTCTCCTGGGGATGTTGATGTAAGGATATTTGGGCAAAGTTGAGATGATAGAGACAAAAACAAGATTCAATACCAATTTGGTAGCTTAATAACTATGAAGTATAAGAAATTTGTATTCATGTTTATGGTTTGGTTTCTAACAAATCATAACCAATTGTGGCTAACATTGAGAAGAATGGGAATTCCAGAACACTTAATTGTACTCATGAGGAATCTGTACATAGATAAAGAGGCTGTCATTTTAACAGAACTAAGGGACACTGCATGGTTTAAAATCAAGAAAGGAGTGTGTCAGAGTTGTATCCATTCACCATACTTATTCAATCTATATGCTGAGCAAATAATCTGAGAAGCTGGACTATATGAAGAAGAACGTGGCATCAGGATAGGAGGAAGTCTCATTAACAACCTGCAATATGCAGGGGACACAACTTACTTGCTGAAAGTGAGCATGACTTGAAACACTTACTGGTGAAGATTAAAGACTAGTCTACAGTATGAATTACATCTCATTTTAAAGAAAACAAAAATCCTCACAACTGGACCTATAAGCAGCATCATGATAAATGGAGAAAAGATTGAGATTGTCAAAAACTACACATTGGTGGGTTCTAAAATTGACGCCAATGGAAGCAGCAGTCAGGACATCAGACAACGTATAGCATTGGGCAAGTCAGCTGCAAAGGACCTCTTTCAAGTGCTGAGGAGCAAGGATGTCTCCTTGAGGACTAAGGTGTTCCTGACACATGGTATTTTCAATTGCCTCATATGTATGTGACAGCTGGGCAATGAATAAGGAAGACCAAAGAAGAATTGATGCTTTTGAGATGTGGTGATGGTGAAGAATCCTGAAAGTACCATGGACTGCTAAAAAAACTAACAAATCTGTCCTGTAGGAGGTACAGCCATAATGCTCCTTAGAAGCAAGAATGGCTAGATTTTCTCTCACCTACTTTGGTCGTGTTGTCAGAAGGGACCATTCCCTGGAGAAAAATGTCATGCTTGGTAAGGTGGAGGGTGATGAAAGAGGGGCAGGCCCTCAACAAGATGGATAGACACAGTGTTTACAGCAATGGGCTCAAGTATAGCAAGGATCATGGAGCTGGCATGGGACCAGGCTGTGTTTCATTCTGCTGCACTTAGAGTCGCTATGAGGCAGAGATGACTCACTGCCACCTAAGAACAACAACCACAAAATATAAAAATCATTATTAGTTATGGTCTTTCTTAGCAGGCAGTGGGACAGATTTTACCTGTGGATTATAGTTTGCTCATCCTGGCTTTATAGGTGGAGGGAGCTTGGTGAGTTAAATTATTTTTTAACTTAGAATGTATAATAATAACTATTTTTTGAGTGGCTATTTAGCATAGTGCCTAAGACATTTGACTGCTAACTAGAGGCTGGTGGTTCAAATCCACCAGGCTCTCCTTGGAAGGAAGATTCGGCAATCTATTTCAGTAGAGATACCATCTCATAAACCCAAGCAGGGGTTACTATGAGTCAGAATCGACTCAATAGCAGTGAGTTTTTGGTTTATTTTATGCCAGCGACTTTGCTATGTTTATTTTTCTTGTTTAGGACCTTCATTGATTGTTAATTATAAAATAATTTCTGACATATAAAAGCCATATGGCCTTGGTGATAGAAATGTGCTGGAAATCACATGAGAGAATTTTGCAAGACTAATGACTTGCTCATTGCAAATATCTTTTTCAATAACATGAATAGTGACTATAAACATGGACCTACCTAGATGGAATACATGGGTATCAAATCAACTACATCTGTGGAAAGAGATGATGGGGGAGCTCAACATCACCAGTTGGAAGTGACCAGGGCTGACCATGGAAAAGACCACCAATTGCTTTATATACAAGTTTGAGATGAAGTGGAAGAAAATAAAAACAAGTCCATGGGAGCCAAAATACAATCTTGAGAATGCTGTTATTGTTGTTATATGCCGTCAAGTTGGACCCGACTCATAGCTACACTTGCTTGAGTTTCTGAGGCAGTATCACTATGGATTGCCCCATCTTCCTTCCAAGGAGTGGTCAGTTGGTTTGAACCACTAGCCTTCTGGTTAGCAGTCAAGTGGCTTAGGCACTATGCTACCAGAGCTCCCATCTTGAGTATACCCCACCTGAATTTAGAAACTATGTGAAGAATAGATTTGACAAAATGACCACCAAAGACTGAAAACCAAATGAGTTGTGGAATGACATCAAGAACATCAGATATGAAAAAAGCAAAAGATCATTAAAAAGACAAGGAAGAAATAAAAGGCCAAAGTGGATGTCAGAAGAAACTCTGAATCTGGCTTTTGAATGGAGAATAGCTAAAGCAAATGTAAGAAATGATAAATTAAAAGACATTAACAGAATATTTAAAGGGTTGCTCAAGCAGACAAAGTACAGCATTATAATGAAATGTGCAAAGACCTGAAGTTACAAAATCAAAGGGAAGAATATGCTCAGCATTTCTCAAGCTGAAAGAACTGAAGAAAAAAATTCCAGCCTTGAGTTGCAATACTGAAGGATTCTATGGGCAAAATATTGAATGATGCAGAAAGCATCAAAAGAAAATGGAAGGAATACGCAGAGTCACTATACCAAATAGAATTGGTTGACGTTCGGTCATTTCGGGAATTAACATACAATCAAGAATTGATGTTATTACAGTTGTGGGATACAAGATCGACATACACAAATCAGTTGGATTCCTCTACATTAGTAAAGAGATTGCTGAAAAGGAAATAAGGAAATCAATACCATTTACAATAGCTACCAAAAAAATAAAATACTTAGGAATAAATCTCACTAGGCATACAAAGACCTGTATAAAGAAAACTAGAAATAACTACTGCAAGAAACCAAAAGAGATCTACATAAATGGAAAAACATACCACGCTTGTGGATTGGAAGATTGAACATTGTGAAAATGTCAACACTACCCAATGCCAACCCAATCCAGATCCCATCAGCATTCTTCAAGGATATGGAAAAAATCAATCACTAATTTTATACGGAAAGGAATGAGCCCTCGGATAAGCAAAGCACTATTGAAGAAGAACAACAAAGCAAGATGTCTCACACTCCCAGATCTCAAAGCCTACTATACAGCTCAGTAGTCAAAACTGCCTGATACTGGTACAATGACAGATACATAGACCAGTGGAGCAGAATTGGGAACACAGAAATAGATTCATTGACCTATGGTCAGCTGATTTTTGACAAAGGGCTGAAATTCATTAAATGGGAAAGAGGTGATCTCTTTAACAAATAGTGTGTCAAAACTGGATACCCATTTGCAGAAAAACGAAACAAGATCTATACCTCACACCATACACAAAAACTAACTCCAGATGGGTCAAAGATACATATGTGAAACCTAAAATTATAAAGTTCCTCAAGGAAAAACAAGGGGCAAATTTAGAGGCTCTAATTTACAGCATAAATAGCCTGTTAAACATAACCCAAATTATATGAACAGTTGAAGATAAACTAGATGAATGAGACCTTTTAAAAATTAAATTTTTTATGTGCTTCAAAGGACTTCTCCAAAAGAGTAAAAAGAGAACCCATAGATTGGGGGAAAAAAATATTTGGCAATGACACATCTTACAAGGGACTTATCTCTCAAATTTATAGAAAACACCAACATCTCAACAACAAAAATATTAGCAGTCCAACTAAAAAGTGGGCAGAAGATATGAATAGACTCTTCACCAAAGAGGATATTCAAGTGGCCAGCAAATACATGAAGAAATGTTCATGATCATTAGCCATCAGAGAGTTGCAGATCAAAACAACAATGAGATACCATTTCACTCCAGAAATAATGGCAAAGTTCAACAAGACAGAAAATAACAAATGCTGGAGAAGATACGAAGAGATTGGGACTCTTATACTCTGCTGGTGGGACTCTCAAATTATAAAACCACTGTGGAAAGCAGTATGGTGATTCCTTAAAAAGCTGGAATTAGAAATACCATTTGAGCTAGTAATCCCATTACTAGGTATATACCCTAAAGAAATGAGAGCCTGGACAAGAATAAATACATGCACATCCATGTTCATCACAACACTATTTACAATAGCAAAAAAAAAAAAAAAAAGGAAATAATATAGGTGCCCATCAACAGAAGAATGGATAATCAAACTATGGTACATACACACAATGGAATATTATGCAATAGTAAAGAATAATGTAGAATCTGCAAAACACTGCATAACATGAATGAACTTGAAGGATATTATGCTGAGTGAAATAAGTCAATCACAGAAGAACAAATATTGCATTAGTTCATTACTGTATGGACGGACATTTTCTTTGTTGATTACCAGGAGTGGGAGGGGAAGGGAGGAAAACCCCCCCCCAAAAAAAATAAAGCATTGGCCTATGTCACTTTAGTTTTGTGTATTTCATTGTATATAAAATATATTTCAATAAAATGTATTTTTAAAGAAACAAGAAAAGAATTGATTCTATTGGAGGAAGAAGTTCAAAGTGCACTGAAGGCATTGGGGAAAAACAAGGCCCTAGGAATTGATGGAATACCCATTGACATGTTTTGACAAATGGACACAATGCTGTAAGCACACAGTCATTTATGACAATGAATTTGGAAGACAGCTATGCTGCCAACAGACTAGAAGAGGTCCATATTTGTTCCCATTCCAAAGAAAGGTGATCCAATGAAATGCATAAGTTACTTAATGTTGTTGTTGTTATGTGCCATTGAGTTGGACCCGACTCATAGTGACCCCTCCTTGGGTTTCTGAGGCCGTATCACTAAGGAAGTAGATTGCCCCATTTTCCTTCTGAGGAGTGGCTGGTGGGTTTGAACCACCAGGCTTCTGTAAGTGCCTTACATACTACCATAAATATAATATGTAAGTAAAATTTTGCTGAAAATAACCACAAAACAGTTGCAGCAGTAAATTAGTAGAGAACTGCCAAAAATTTAAGCCAAATTCAGAAGGGGAAGTGAAACAAACAATATCACTGCTGTTGTCATATGGATCTTGGCTGAAAGCAAAGAATACCAGAAAGATGGTACCTGTACCTTATTGTCTATGTAAACTCATTCAACTATGGGGATCATAATAAATTATGGATAACAATCTGAAGAATGAGAATTCCAGACCACTTAATTGTGCTCATGAGGAACTGGTCCATAGACCAAGAAACAGTCATTTGAACAGAATAAAAGTATATTGTGTGGTTTAAAGTCAGAAAAGGTGTGCATCAGGGTTGTATCCTTTCACCATACTTATTCAATCTGTAAACTGAGCAAATAATCTGAGAAGCTGGATTCTCTGAAGAACAACATGGCATCAAGATCTGTGGAAGACTTATCAACAATCTGTGATATGCAGTGGACAGACACAGTCTTGCTTGCTGAAAGTGAAGATGACTTGAAACATTTACCAGTAAAGATCAAAGACTATAGCCTTCAGTATGCATTACACCTCAACGTAAAGAAAGCAAAAATACTCAAAACTGGACCAGTAATCAACATCATGAGAAACAGAAAAGACTGAAGTTGTCAAGGATTTCATTTTATTGAAACCACAATTAATGCCATGGAAGCAGTACTCAAGAAATCAAAGGACATATTGCACTGGGCAAATGTGCAGAAGAATACCTTTTTAAAGTGTTAAATATCAAAGATGTCAATTTGAAGACTAAGTTATATCTGAACCAAGCCATTGTCCTTTCAATAACCTTATATGCATGTGGAAGTTAGACAATGAATAAGGAAAAGTGAAGAAAAATTAATGCATTTGAATTGTGATGTTGGTGAAGAGTATTGAATATACCGTGGACTGCCAGAAGAATGAACAAATCTGTCTTGGAAGAAATACAGTCGGAATGCTCCTTGGAAGCAAGAATGGCAAGAATTTATCCACTGCACTTTGGTCATATTATCAGGAGGGACCAATTGCTGAAGAAGGATATTACACTTGGTAGAATAGAGGGTCAGAAAAAAAAGGGAAAGACCCTCAACAAGATGGATTGACACAGTGGCTGCAACGAAGGGCTCAGGTATAGCAAGGAAAATGAGGTTGGCACAAGACCAGGCAGTATTTTATTCTACTGTGCATAGTGTTGCTATGAGTCAGAGATGATTCTACAGCACATAACAACAACATAGATATATAAACCCACTGCCTCTGAGTCCCAGGCCCGGAACCAGCAGAAGGCAGCTGTTTGCCTGCACGGAGCATCCCTGGGCACAGGCCAGAGTAAGGCAGCTCTGGGACCAGCTGAAGGTGGGTGTTTGTATGCATGGAGTCACCTGGGGTGCAGGCTGTGCCAGCCTCATGACCAGCAGATGGCAAGTGTTTGAGTGAGTGGAGCCACCCTGGGCACAGGCCATAGTAAGCCAGCCCTAGGACTAGCAGAAGGTGGATGTTTGCATGTGTGGAGCTATCCTGGGTGCAGCCCACAGTATACCAGCCCCAGGATGAGCAGAAGGTGGTTGTTTGCCCTGAAGGCAGGCTGGGTAAGCAAGCAGGGTGGGGGAAACCAGAAAATGAGCAGAGTAGTTTAGAACAGCTAGGGGAGACAAACTTGTCTGTCAGTTTGTTGTACTGTGGTGGCTTGAGTGTTGCTGTAAGGCTAGAGTTTATGCTCCCAGTGTTTCAAATGCCAGCAAGGTTACCTATGGTGGACAGGTTTCAGCAGAGTTTCCAGACTAACACAGACTAGAAAGAAGGAAGAGGCCATCCACTTCTCAAAGAATTGGCCAGTGAAGGTTCCGGCAAGATGGCGGACTAGGCAGAAGGATTGCACAGACCCTCTTCAACAAAGAAAAGGGAAACCAATTAACACAGACACAGAAGATA
>NW_006921765.1:3786735-3792647 GCF_000298275.1 Orycteropus afer afer | reverse complement strand
AGGAAAGGAAGAAAAAAAAAAAAAAAAAAATGTCAAAAAAAAAAAAGAATTGGCCAGTGAAAACCTTATGAATAACAATGAAACACTATCTGATATATTACCGGAAAAGTTTAAGAATAGCCCTGAAGCACTGTACAATATAGTGCTGAAAAACGAGTCCCTCAAGTTGGAATGCACTCAAAATATGACTGTAGAAGAGCTGTCTCCTCACAGTAGAGCCGACCTTAATGATGTGGATACAGTAGAGCTTTCAGGACCCTGATTTGCTGATGTGGCATGTCCCAAGATGAGAAGAAACAGCTGCAAACATCAATTAATAATCAGAATATGGAATGTACGAAGTATGAATCTAGGAAAATTGGAAGTTGTCAAAAATGAAATGGAATGCATAAAGATCGATATCCTAGGAATTAATGAGGTGAAATGGACTGAATTTTGCCATTTTGAATCAGACACTCATATGATCTACTATGCCAGGAATGATAAATTGAAGAATGGCATGACATTCATCATCACAAAGAAAGTATCAAGATCTATCTTGAAATACAATGCTGTCATTGATAGGATAATATCCATACACCTATGAGGAAGACCTGTTAATACTACTGTTATTCAAACTTATGCACCAACCACCAAAGCCAAAGATGAGGAAATTGAAGATTTTTACCAACTTATGCAGTGTGAAATGGACTGAACATGCAATCAAGATGTGTTAATTATCACTGGTCACTGGAAAGCAAAAGTTGGAAACAAAGAAGAACCACTGGTGGTTGGAAAATATGGCCTTGGTCATAGAAATGATACTGGAGAATGTGTGATAGAATTTTGCAAGCCAAACTCACTGCCATCAAGTCAATTCCTACTCATAGCAACACCCATTCAATTTCTAAGACAGTAAATGTTTATAGAAGTAGATTGCTCCATCTTCCTTCTTCAGAGTGACTGGTTAACAGACAAATGCCTTAGACACCATGCCACCAGAGCTCCACCAGTTATATATATATATTGTTGTTTTTGTTGTTATGTGCTGTAGAGTTGGCCCCAACTCATAGCGACCCCTCCTTGGGTTTTTGAGGCAGTATCACTACAGAAGTAAGATTGCCCAACTTTCCTTCCGAGGAGTTGCTGGTGGGTTTGAACTGCCATCCTTGTGGTTAGCAGTCAAGTGCCTTAGGCACTATGCTACCAGAGTATATATGTACACACACACACACACATACATACATATATAACTTGTCTTTGCACTCCATATGATTGGAATCATATTTATGAATCATTTTGAGCCTGAATTCTTTCACTTATGTGTGTGAGATTCATCAATGTAGTTTAGTTACATGTAGTTTAGTTTTTAATTTTAATTTCCGTATGATATTTGTGGGGAAAGGATACAACCCCGACACATTCCCTTCTTGATTTTAAACCATGTAGTGTCCCCTTGTTCTGTTCGAATGACAGCCTCCTGGTCAAGTATAGCAGGGATCGTGGAGCTGGCGCAGGATTGGGCAGTTTTTGTTCTGCTGTGCATGGGGTCGCTATCAGTCGGAAACGACTTGACGACACCTAACAACAACAACAACAACTGTGTGGACCTGGCATTAGAAATAACCACCAAAAGAAAACTGGTCCATAAAAAATATTAATGGTTTCTAAGGTGCTAAGAGCCCAGCACAACTCCATATCATTGATACTTCTTTTTCTAGTAACACTGTTTAAATCCTTGGTGCTTAGCTGAAGAGCTAAGTTCTAGTCAATCAAATAAACGTATTCTACCAACAAACTTTCTAAGCATCTACAATAACTTGTTAATTGCAAAGCTCTATAAAGTCAAGATGAAAACCCTTTAAAATAAAAATTATGTAAAGAAAAAAAAAATATTTTTTTTGTTATAAATTATTTAATCTATCTCACATTTATTTTCATGTAGTATGAGATAAAGCTTCAAATTATTTCTCTTTCTTTCTTTACTCAATTATTTCAGAAACATTTATTAAATGGTGTATGCTGTCCTACTTATCTGAATGCCAATGCTGTCAGAAACTACATAACTTAAGCCTAACCCATTGTCATTGAGTCAATTTAGACTCTTAGCAATGCTGTATGTTACAGAGTAGAACTGCTCCTAAGGGTTTTCTTGACTCTAATCTTTATGGAAGCAGATTGCCAAACCTTTTTTTTCATGTCCCTTCTGGGTGTCTTCAAACGGGCAACCTTTATATTAGCAGCTGATTACCGACTGCTTGCATCACACATTTTTGTCAAAAAATGGGTGTCCCTATATATTTGATTCAGCTTCTGAGCTTTCTATTCTTCCCCACTGGTTTATTTTCCACTTTTCCACCAATACCATGCTATCTTAATTACTATAACTATATACTATACCTTCGTATGCAGTAGAAAATTCTATTGTATATGTGGGAAAAAGAGAAAAATGGTTGGTGAAAAAGAGCCTAGAAAAATTGGCCCTTTCAAATATTGATCTATGTATCTCCATTTATTTAAGACTACTTTAAGCTCTTTTAATAAAATTTTATAATTTTGTTCATAAAATTTCCCTATAATCTCCCCTATATAGGTTTATTCCTAAGTACTTCATATTTTCACAGTTACTTTAAATGGTACTTTTATTTAATCTTCAAATTGCCACTCTTTTTTTTAGAAATGCAATGAATTTCTTTATACTTATTTTGTATTTAGTAATTTTATTTTGTATTTTTATGATAAAACTTTATCTACATGTCTTTATACATTTCCTGTGTGCACATTCTTTTCCTTTGCAAACAGTAAGGAATTTATTCTGATATAATTTCTTTCTCTCTCTCTCTCTTTTTTTTTTTTTTTAAAAACGAGGGAAGTGTGTGTGCCACATTGTGATTACAAATAGCTCCAGTAAAATGCTGGGTAAAACTAGTGATTATGGGTCCTTAAGGTGAGTGCGACTTGACGGCACATAACACAAATAACAACAACAACAAGGTGATGGAATAGGCACAAAAGCTACAAAGACCTTCTTCAACAAAGAAACGGGGAACAAAATAACAAAGATACAGAAAACAATACTGGTGCCCTAGATTTGAAACGAAGGATACAGAAGTGGATTAAATTCCAACAAGTAGAAGAACTTGCATGAAAACACCAAAGGAAACATATGGAGCTACAGACTGTTAGCGATCCTGAAAGCATGGACAGCTTGGATATTCCCAAGTGGTGTTAACACCTAAGAAATAAGCTAAAAATCATCCCTGCTGGCCAAGAGCTGCACAGAGGACTGAACTGGTGGTTGGTGAGTAAAGGGGGAAGCAGTGAAGAGGGTGATGGGCTGAGCTGTGGACTTTTGACTGTCTGGAAGGCGAGTCATTTTTAATGTTTTCAAGCAGCTCGACCATTTTGGATATTTAAAGGGCAGCATTCTCTCAGATTCCAGGGACTTAACAATAGGTTCCACCTGCCAGGACCGAAAGGACATACCTGACCCAAAGGACTGGAAAGGTGATATTTTCCCCTTGTTACTCTTAGACCCCACACCCTCTTGGTTAATGGAGGTGTGGCCATCCCTCACTCACTCCCACCTTCTGAATCAGCAAGAATTCCATCCCAGTCTGTGTACTCCGACAAAGCCTGGGTCCCCTACCCAGCCCTGCTCATTTGTTTTTTCCTTTTATTTTTAGTTTGTTTGTTTTTTCCTGTTTTAAAATTATTATTATCTTTTCTTTTTGTCTTTTTTTTAATTATTATTCTTTCTTCTTCCCTTCCCAGGTTCTAGTTTTCAGCTTTATCTCTCTTCCCTTTTCCTGCCCCCCGCTTCTTTCCTTTCTCATGGTTAATCCCATTCCTTGTTTTTCTTTGTGCATTTTTCCCATTTTTTCTTCCTTATTCGCCTACTCTACTTCTTTTCTCCTATTTCCCCCTCCCCAGATATTGCAGTTTTTTTTTTTTTTCTCTTTTTCCCTTTTTATATGCGTATTTCTTTTGGCTTTTTAAAGTATTCCATTAAATATTTTCTCTCATTTATTGCCTTTCTTTTCTCTCTCTTTCCTTCTTTTTTCCTCTTTTTGGCAATTGTTCCTGTGTGTTTATGCACTGTGTGTTCTTTGCCCTCTTGATTTTAATTTTTTGATGGTTATGGTGTTTTGGATTGCTATTTGTTCTAAATAAGTGGGAGACAGCAGTCATGCTCATATGACACAACCACATCCAAACCTCTGGCAGCTCCACTTACTGAGTGAGAGCCAACACTTCCTTCTGCACCATTTGGCTAATAATACACAACTACCAATAAGAACCAGACTCACCCTTAACTGCTCTTCACACAGTTAACAGACATCTGTGCAGTAACTCTAATTCTCTATCACACCCACCAGGAGACAGGTGGTGAGTGTATAATTGCTGCCAACAAGCGAATAAAGGAGAACAGTATCTTACTTACCCAGATACATCCCCCCCCCAAAAAAAAAGAAAATCTTTAGGGAATCACTCCAACATACAATCACCAATTAAATATAAATACAACAAAATCACAATGTCTCAGAGACAACAGACCATCACAGACCACACAATGAGGGAAGATAAAGCAGTATAAACAAGGGAGCAGGATACAGACCCAAAACACATCCCTGAGGAAGAAGCAGCATTGGAACTCCCTGATAAGGATTCAAAACAATCACACATAGGTACCTTCAATGGTTGAGAGAAAGATCATGGAACACCCTGGTAAGGAATTCAAAAGAATTATACTTAGGTACCTTCAACAGATTGAGAGACAGATCAAGGTAAATGCTGACAAAATTAAGGTAAATGCAGACAAAACTCTAAAACAATTTTGGCAAAAAATACAAGAACAAAATGACAAAATAAATGAAAAATTAGAAATGATACAAAATCTACAGATAGAAATTCAGAAGATTAATACTAAATTTTCAGAAATAGATAACACATTGAAAGGAAGGAGTCCTTTGAACAGAGAACCAATAATTGCAAACAACAACCGACCATTAATACACAAGATGACATAACCCAGGAACCAACACAGCTATGGAAATATCTAACGGAAAATAAGTTTACAAGATTGTAAACAGGGAACCAGAGACATCAATTGACAAATGAAGACAACTACAAAGCAAAAAAGAGGGAAAAAATAATATAGTTACAGAACTTCTAAGTGGCCAGAAAGTCAGGAGAATTGCAAGGTAGGATGGACTGTTCTAAATGCAGGAGATAATTAAAGATCACAGGGTAACCTCAAAGAAAAATTGTGAATCTTCACACAGTAAAAAAGAGGATAAGCACACATATTTAGAAAATACTAAAACAACAGCAACAAAGGAAATGATAAAAAGATTCATTAAAAAAAAAATGAGAACAAAACAGAAATTCTGTGAAACAAAAAAACCACGAACACCATGAAAAAACACATAACAAAATGACAGCAACAAATTCAAACTTGTCAATAATTACACTGAATGTCAGTAAATTAAATGCACCACTAACAAATGGAGAATTTCAGACTGGATAAGAAAACATAACCCATCACTATGCTGTCTACAAGAGACACACCTTAAATAATGATTAAAGGATCAATTGAACAAGAAGATATAACCATAGTAAATATCTATGGACCCAATGAAAGAGCCCCAAAATACATAAATCAGACTTTCATAGAACTGAAAAGGCAAATAGATGACTCCACAGTCATAGTAAGAGACATTAATATATCACTTTCAATCCAAGATAGAACTGGAAAGAAACTCAACAAAGATGCAGAAGAACTAAACCATACAATCCACCAACTTGACCTTGTAGACATCTGTAGAGCACTTCACTCAACAATAGCACAATATACATTCTTTACCAGCATTCATGGAACATTCTCCATGATAGACCACATGTTAGGCCATAAAGCAAACCTTAATAATTAA
>NW_006921765.1:3774173-3786275 GCF_000298275.1 Orycteropus afer afer | reverse complement strand
GAATAAAATTGACAAACCACTGGGAAATTTAACAAAGGAAAAGAGGGAGAGAACACAAATAACACAAATAATAAATGAAATGGGCAACATCACAACAGCACCAACTGAAATAAAAAGGATAATAGCAGGATACTATGAAGAACTGTACTCCAACAAATTTGAAAATCTGGAAGAAATGGACAGATTTCTAGAAACACAATACTTACCTAAATTAACACACACTGAGGTGGAAAACTTGAACAGATCCAAAAGAAGGAATTTTACATGTCATAAAAATATTACCAACAACACAAAAAAAGTTCTGGCCCAGATGGTTTCACTGGCAAAATCTTCCAAACATTCATAGAGGGGCTGACACCAATCCTACTCAAACTATTCCAAAATGTAAAAAAAATATGGAAACCTCTCAATTTCATTTTATGAAGCAAGCATAACCTGGATACCAAAAACAGGTAAAAACATAACTTAAAAGGAAAACTACAGACCAACATCCCTAATGAAAAAAGATGGAAAAATCTTCAACAAAATTCTAGCCAATAGACTCCAAAAACACATCCAAAAAATAATTCATTATGACCAAGTGGGGATCATATCAGTTCTGTAAGGATGGTTCAACATTAGAAAAATGATCAACATCATACACCATATAAATAAAACAAAGGAAAAGAACCACATGATCATATCAATTGATGCAGAAAAGACATTTTATAAAATACAACACCCATTTCTGATCAAAACTCTCAGCAAATTAGGAATAGAAGGGACATTCCTCAACTTAATAAAGGGCATCTATGCAAAACCAACAGCCAATATCATTCTCAATGGAGAAACACTGAAACCATTCCCCTTGTGAACAGGAACCAGACAAGGATGCCCACTATCACCACTTCTATTCAACATTGTATTGGAAATCCTAGCTAGGGCAATAAGCCAAGAAAGGGAAATCAAAGGCATCCAAATTGGTAAGGAAAAAGTCAAACTATCCCTGTTTGCTGATGATATGATCCTATACCTAGAAAACCCAAGAGACTCAGGAAAAAAAAAAACAAAAAACTACTGGAACTAACTGAGAGATTTAGCATCGTGGCAGGATACAAGATCAACATCCAAAAATCAGTTGGATTCCTCTACACCAGCAAAGAGATCGCAGAAAAAGAAATAAGGAAATCAATACCATTTGCAATAGCTATCAAAAAAATAAAATACTTGGGAATAAATGTTATCAGGGATACAAAAGTCCTGTACAAAGAACACTATAAAACACCACATCAAGAAACGTAAGAGATCTACATAAATGGAGGAACATACTATGCTAATGGATAGGAAGATTGAACAGTGTGAAAATGTCAGTACTACCCAAAGCTATCTAATACATTCAATGCAATACCAATTCAAATCCCATCAACATTCCTTAAGGGAATGGAAAAACCAATCACTAACTTGATATGGAAAGGAAAGAGACCTCAGATAAACAAAGCACTATTGAAAAAGAAGAAACAAAGCAGGAGGTCTCACACTTCCAGATCTCAAAACCTACTCTATAGCCACAGTAGTCAAAACTGCTTGCTACTGGTACAACAACAGACACATAGACCAATGGAATAGTATTGAGAACTCAGAAATAGATCCATCAACCTAAGGTCAGCTGATCTTTGACAAAGGGCTGAAATCCATTAAGTGGAGAAGAGACTGTCTGTTTACCAAATGGGGCTGGAAAAACTGGATATACATTTGCAGAAAAATGAAACAAGATCTGTACCTCACACAATATGAAAAAAAACTAATTTCAGATGGATCAAAGATATAAATGTGAAACCTAAAACTATAAAGTTCCTCAAGGAAAAACTAGGGGCAAATTTAGGGCCTTAATATATGGCATAAATAGACTATCAAGCATAACCCAAAATGCACAAACAGCAGAAGATAAACTAGATGAATGGGACCATCTAAAAATTAAATTTTTATGAGCTTCTAAAGATTTCTCCAAAAGAGCCAAAAGAGAACCTACAGATTGGGGGGAAAAAAAATCTGGCAATGACATATCTGACAAGAGACTTATCTCTAAAGTTTATAGAAAACTCCAACACCTAAGTAACAAAAAGACAAATAATCCAATTTAAAAATGTGTAGAAGGCATGAATAGACACTTCATGAAAGAAGATATTCATGTGACCAACAAACACATGAGGAAATGTCATGATCATTAGCCATTGGAGAGATGTAAATCAAAACAACTACAAGATGCTATTGTGCCCCAGAACTATTATCAAAGTTCAACAAGACAGAAAATAAATACTACTGAGGATGTGGAGGGACTGAGACTCATACACTGCTCGTGGGTCTGTAAAAGGATACAACGCTTGTGGAAAGCAGTATGACGATTCCTTAAAAAAAATTGGAATTAGAAATACCATTTGATCAACCAATTCCATTACTAAGTATATGTCTTAAAGAATTGAGAGCCAGGACAAGAACAAATATATGCACACCCATGTTCATCACAGTGCTATTCACAATAGCCAAAACATGGAGGCGACCTAGTGCCTATCAACAGAAGAATGGATAACCAAACTATGGTACATACACACAATGGAATACTATGCAACCATAAAGAATAACATAGAATCTGCAAAACACTGCATAACATGGATGAACTTGGAGGACATTATGCTGAGTGAAATAAGTCAATCACAGAAGGACAAATCTTATATTAGTCTGTTATGGCAAAAAGTCAAGGAAAGGTTTATATATGGAAGGAAATTTTCTTTCTCGTCACATGGGGTGGGAGGGAAAAGAAGGGAACACTGCTAGATAAATAGAGACAAGTATTGATTTGGGTGAAGAAAAGGGCAATGTACCAAACGTGAATAATCAACACAGTGGCATTGAAGAAGAGGAAAACATAGAGAGGTGCATGGGAGGTACAGACAACAAAGCCAAACCCTTTTGCATGTACAGTACTGAGTTGCCATTGAAGACAAACATTGATCTATGGGTGGATAGATAGGTGGACAGGCTGAATTGTTACATATGTCTATGTAGAGGGGAGTGTGCCCATGACTTTATATAAGGTTGGCAGACAATGTTTCTACAAGTGTATTTGTATGATCTGTAAGAATTCCCAGGTATATAACAGAACTGACAAGGGACAAGGTTGTAGTCATTTGTTGGCCACAGCCAGCCACTCAGAAGGAGCAAGTAGTTGGACCTGTGAGCTCGGGCCATGGTCCTAGGGGACATCAAGCTCAATTGACATAACATACTACACAAAAACATTATTCCACATCTTAGTTTGGTGAGTAGTGATTTGGATCTTAAAAGCTTGCAAGTGGCCATCTAGATGTAACGATGCGTGCTTCTTCATCCAGAGCAAAGAAGAATGAAGAAAACCAAAGATATGTGGAAACAATTAGTCCAAATGACTGGTACACCATATGATGCTCAGCCTATACTACTGTGAGAGCAGAACTAGATGGTCCTGACTACCACTGTCAACCACTTGGAAGAGGATCTATGTAGCAGATCCTGGATAGAGTGGGAGAACAATGTGGAACAAAACTCAAAATCATTAAAAAAAACAAAAAAGGACTAGGTTTTCTGGTCTGATCATGTGTGGTGACTATGGCCCCTAGTTGCCCTTCCATCCTGGAATTCAACCCACTTCTGTGACTTCCAGCCAAACAAAGACAGGCATATGAAGCGAACATTTTCATTAGGTAGATATACTCCTTGGAGAGATCAATCATGGGAGAATTGAATGGCTGTGCACGCACAGGGAGACAGCTCAGTGGCAGGAATGCATGGGAGAGTAAGATACAGGGAAGAGGTAACTATGAGGAGGAAGTGGGAGGGGAGCTGTTACATTGTGGTAAATTGTAGTCAATGTCATAAGAAAAAGTGTATGTGAGCTGCTGTATGAAAGATGAATTTACCCTGCACGCTATCACCCAGATTACAATAAAAATAATAAAAACGTTTCAAAAAGTAGTGATTATGATCACTATTATTATTATTTTATATAAATATCAAAGGCTGTTTTTGCTGGGCAGGAGGACTTTATTTAAAGCTGGGGCACCAGAGGTAGGTGTGTGTGAGGCTTGGGGCTGCTTTGCTTGGAGGTGGCTCTATTTTAATTCTGAGGCCTGAGGTAGGCAGGCACAGAATGGTTAGGAACAACTAAGGGAGACAAACTTGTCTGTCAGTTTGCCATCTTATGGTGGCTTACATGTTGCTGGGAGACTGGAACCTATGCCATCGGTGTTGCAAAATGCCAGCAGGTTTACCCATGGTGGACAGTTTTCATTGGAGCTTCTGGATTAATACAGACTTGGAAGAAAGAAGAGGTCACGCACTTCTCAAAGAATTGCCCAGTAAAAACCTTATGAATAGCAGTGAAATACTCTCTGATATATTATGGTAAAACTTCATGAATAGCCCTGAAATATTGTCTAATATAGTGCTGGAAGATGAAATCATCAGGTCGGAAGGCACTCAAAACGTGACTGGGGAAGAGCTGACTCCTCAGAGTAAAAATAATCTTAAAGATATGTATAGAGTAAAGTTTTCGGGACCTCCATTGGGTGATGTGGCATGACTCAAATGTGTAGAGACAGATGCAAACGTCTCTTAATAATCAGAACATGGAATATATGAAGTATGAATCTAGGAAAACTGGGTGTTGTAAAAAATGAAATGGAATACATAAAGATCAATATTCTAGGCATCAGTGAGCTGAAATGGACAGGTTTGAGCTATTTTAAATCAGACAACCATATGATCTACTATGCCAGGAATGAAAAATTCAAGAAAAATGAAGTGGCATTCTCTTTCAAGATTTTTCCTGAAGTATAACATTGTCAGTTATAAAATAATATCCGTACACCTACAAGGAAGACCAGGAGCTCTGGTGGCATACTGCCTAAGGCATTTGACTGCTAACTGGCAGTTCAAATCAACCAGGCCCTCCCTGGAAGGAAGATTGGACAATCTACTTCTGTAGTGATATCATCTTGGAAACCCAAGGAGGGGTCACTATGAGTCAGATCCAACTCCACAGCAGTGAGTTACAAGGAAGACCAGTTAATACTACTGTTACTCAAATCTGTGCACCAACCAGCAAAGCCAAACATGAGGAAATTGAAAATTTCTACCAATTTCTGCAGTCTGAAATTGACCAAACATACAGTCAGGATGTGTTGATTATCACTGGTAACTGGAATACAAAAGTTGGAAACAAAGAAGAGTAGTTGGATAATATGACCTTGGTGATAGAAATAATTCTGTCAATCTCATGATAGAATTTTGCAAGACCAGTGACTTGTTCACTGCAAATACCTTTTTCAACAACATAAACAATGGCTATACAACATTTTTCCAAGTGGAATACACAGGAATCAGCTTGACTACCTCTGTGGGCAAGAGGTGATGGAGAAACTCAGTATCTTCAGCCAAAACACGGCCAGGAATTGATTGTGGAACAGACCATGCACTGCTCATATGCACGTTCAAGTTGAAATTGAAGAAAATTAAAAGAAGTCCGCAAGGCCCCAAATATGACCTTGATAATATCCCTCCTGAATTTACAGATCATCTAAAGAATAGAGTTGATGCATTGAACACCATTGACTGAAAACCAGAGGAATTACGGGATGATATCAGGAATGTCATCCATGAAGAAAGCAAAAGGTCCTTAAATAATTTCCTCCACTGGCCTCAAGTCCTAGGTAACCACTGTCTTCTGTCTCTATAGATTGGTCTAATGAGGCATAATATATAAATATAATCATACAGTACGTGGTCTTTTGTCCACACATTTTTGTGGGTTTATTGCAATTAGCATGGTGTTTTCAAGGTTCAGTGATGTAGCATGCATCAGTATTTTATTCTTTTTTATTGCCAAATACTAGTCAATTAAATAGATATACCATATTCTATTTATTTCCCTGTTCATTAGTTGATGACATATAAATTTATTTTACTTTTGATTGTTATGAATAACGATGGTGTGAATACTTGCATTCATATTTTTATGCCCTGGCTAGAACATCCAGTACCATGTTGAATAAATGGGACAAGAGTAGATATCATTGTCTTGTTCCTGAATGTAGAGATAAAGCAGCAAATCTTTCAACCTGATGGTTTTAGCTGCATATAAGCAAGAAAGGCCAGACTTTGTCTCAGCTACTTTGGTCATGTCAGAAGAAACCATTCCCTGGAGAAGGATATTATGTTTGGTAAAGAGGCAGGTCAGTGAAGAAGGGGAAGGCCCTCAATATGATGGATTGACACAGTGGCTGCAACAATGGGCTCAGGTATAGCAAGGATTGTGAAGCTGGCACAGAACTGGGCAGGATTGCATTCTGTTGTACATAGATATGATGGCTACGAGTCAGAGCTGACTCGACACCACCTAACAACAACAACAACTTCAAACGATCCCTTCACCAAGTTGAGGAAGTTCCTTTCTATTCCTAGTATGTTGAGCATTTTCATTATGAACAGGCATTAGTTTCCTGAAATAATTTTGAAATAATCAAGTGGCTTTAAATATTCTATTAATGTGGTGTATAATGCAATTAGGGAGTTCTGTTAGAGTAGTGCCTAAGGCATTTGACTGCTAATCAGAAGGCTGGTGGTTTAAACCTACTAGCCACTCCTCAGAAGGAAGATGGGGCAATCTACTTCTGTAGTGATCCTGCCTTGCAAACGCAAGGAGGGGTAGCTATGAGTCAGATCTGACTCAATGACAGTGAATTTTTTTTTTTTTTTTGATAATGCAATTAATTTTGGGGTGTTAAACCCACCTTGCACCTGACATACATCCCACTTGGTCATATGCAGCTGAATTTCGTTTGCTAGTATTTTGATGATTTTTGGTTTATATTTGTAAGGATTATTATCAATGTCTATAATTTTCTTGTTGTATCTTTGTCTGATTTTGGTATTAGGACAATACTGGTTTCATACAATGAGTTACAATGAGTTCCATCCTCTTCCATTTTTTGAAAGTGTTTTGAAAAGATTGGTATTAATTCTTCAGATGCTTGGTGGAGTTCACCAATGAAGCCATCTGAACGGTTGCTTTGTATGGAGTTTTTTAAGTTACTAATTGAATCTCCTTACTTGTTATAAATCTTTTAAGATTTTCTGTTTCTTTTTGAGTCAGTTTTGGTAATTTGAGCTCTTGGAACTTGTGTATTTCATCTAAATTGTCTAATTTGTGTTATGCAGTAAATGTTCATGGTCTTTCTCTTTCCTCTCTTTTACTCCTGCTTTTAGTGATTGGGTCTTCTCTCTTTTTCCTTTGGTCAATCCAGAAGAATTTGTGAATTATTTTTTAATCTTTTACAAGAACTAACTTTTATTTTATTTTCTATGTTATTTACACCATAAGCTTTAGTATTTTCTTCCTGTTAATGGCTTTTGACATTGCTCCTTTTTCTACTTTCTAGAGGTATGAAGATAGGTTATTAAATTGAGAATTTTCTTCATCTTATTTTATTTTTTCATTGTTTTAAAATGTAAATTATACATTTTCCAACTCAAGTTTATCACATGTACAATTCAGTGATACAATTACATCAATCATGCTGTGCACCCCATAAATTTCACTATGTTTGATTTTGTTTTCATTAATCTCAAAGTATTTTATAATTTTCCTTGTAATTTCTTCTTTAACCCATTGATTATCAAAGGTTTCTTGTTTAACTCTCATATATTTTTGAACTTCTCAGATATTATTCTCTTACTGATTTAAAATGAATACATTTAATTTCATTGTTGCCAGAAAACACAGGTTCTATTATTTTAGCTCTTTTAAGTTTATTGAGGCTTTTTTATGGCTTAGATTATGTTCCCTCCTGGATAATGTTCTATGTGCACATGAAGAAAATGTGTCTGCTGCCATTAGGTGGAATGTTCCATAAATATTGTTACATCTACCAGCAGTTTGTTTATAGTATTGCTATTTATTCTTTTTAATTGCTGATCTTATGACTACTTGCTCTGTCATTTATTAAAAGTATGGTTTTGAAGTCTCTAGCTACCATTGTTGAATTATCTATTTGTCCTTCAATTCTGTCTGGTTTTGGTTCACATATTTTGATTTGTCAGTTGTATATATAATAACAAGGAGCTCTGGTGGTGTAGTGGGAAAGACATTTGGCTGCTAACCAGAAAGTCAGCTGTTCAAACCCACCAGCTGCTACATGGGAGAAAGATAAGGTAACCTACTTCCATAAAGATGTTTTTTTTTTTTTTTTCTTTTTCATCTTTTTTCTTTCAATCTCTTTGTATAATTGTGTATGAAGTGTGATGCCTGTAGTCAGTATAGCTGGATCTTTTATTATTATAATTATTAAATCCAATCTGACAATTGTATTATTTAATCTATTAACAATCTGTTATAATACATAACCATCCATTTATTGTTACTGTTGATATGGTTGGATTGACATTTGATATTTTTAAATTTTTATTTTGATTTGGGTGAAAGTTTACAGAGCAAATTCACTTTCCATACAGCAGTTCAAATACATTTTGTCTGATGACCTTGACTACAATTTACCACAATGCAACAGCTCCCCTCCCACTCTCTCCCCATAGTTAACTCTTCCCTGTGTCCTTCCCTTCATGCACTCCTGCCCCGTGAGCTGTCTCCCTGTGCATACACAGCCCTCCTATTCTCCCATGATTGTTCTCTCCAAGGAGTGTATCTACCTAGTGTAAATATTCAGCTCATATGTCTGTCTTTTGTTTGGTTGGAAGCCACAAGAGTGGGTTCAATTCCAGACCTGAAGGGTAGCTAAGGGCCATGTCTAAGTGGTTCCATTCGGCTCTTTCAGACCAGCAAACCTGGTCATTTTTTTCTGAATGATTTTGAGTTTTGTTCTACATTGTTCTCCCACTCTATCCAGGATCTCCTACAGATATCCCTTCTGAGTGGTTGAGAGTGGTAGCCGGGCAACATCTAGTTCTTCTGGTCTCATAGTTATATAAGGCTAAGGATTTCATGGTGTACCAGTTGCTTGGATTAATTGTTTCCATGCATCTTTGGTTTTCTTTGTTCTTCTTTGCTCTGGACGAGGAGTGACTCATCCTTGCAACTAGATGGCTGCTTGCAAAGTTTTAAGATCCCAAACACTACTCACCAAAGTAGGATGTGAAACAATGTTTTGGGTAGTATGTTATGCCAATTGAGCTTGATGTCCCCTGTGACTATGATCCTGAATCCACAGGTCCAACTATTTGCTCCCTCTGGGTAGCTGGCTATGGCCAAGAAGTGACTACAATCTTGCCCCTTGTCAGCTCTACCATATACCTGGGAATTCTTATAGAACATGCAAATACACTTGTAGAAACATTGTCTGCCAACCCTATATATGGCCTTGGGCACACTCCCCCCTGCACAGACATACCTAATTGTTCAGCCTGTCCACCCATCTATCCACCTGTATATCAATGTTTGCCTGCATTGACAACACAGTACTGTATATGCAAAATGGTTCATTTGTTGCCTGTACCTCCCATGCACCTCTCTGCATATTCCTCTTTCTCAATGCCACTGGGTTGATTACTCACATTTGGTACATTGTCCTTCTCTTCACCCAAATCAATACTTGTCTCTATCTTTCTAACAGTGTTTTCTCCTATCGCCTCCCACCCATGGTAACCAACAAAGAAAGTTTCCTTCCATAGAAACCTTTCTGTGACTTTTTTACAAAAATGGACTAATACAATATTTGTCCCTCCATGATTGACTTAGTTCACTCAGCATAATGTGCTAATAGGGCATCCATGTTGTGTAGTGTTTTGCAGATTCTATGTTATTCATTATGGTTGCATAGTATTCCATTGTGTACATGTACCATAGCTCAGTTATCCATTCTTCTGCTGATGGGCACCTAGGTTGTTTCCATCTTTAGCAATGGTAAATAATACTGCAATGAACATGGGTATGTATATGTCTATTCCTGTTATGGCTCTCACTTCTTCAGGATATATACCTAGTGATGGAATGGCTGGATCATATGGTATTTCTCATTCCATCTTTTTAAGAGATCACAATATTGCTTTCCACAGTTCCACCAGCAGTGTATGAGAGTCCCAATCTCTCCACATCCTTGCCAGTATATATTATTTTCTGTCTTGTTGAACTTTGCTACTAGTGCTGGGGCAATATGGTATGTCGTTTTGATTTACATCTCTCTAATGGCTAATGATTGTGAACATTTCTTCATGTGTTTGTTGGCCGCCTGAATATTCTTTTTTGGTGAAGTGTCTATTCATGTCTTCCACCCATTTTTTAATTAGTTTATTTGTCTTTTTGCTGTTGAGGTGTTAGAGTTTTCTATAAATTCTAGAGATAAGTTCTTTGTCATTACCAAATGTCATTACCAAATATTTTTTCCCAATCTGTACATTCTCTTTTGACTCTTTTGGGGAAGTCTTTGAAAGCACATAAAAGTTTAATTTTTAGAATGTCCCATTTATCTAGTTTATCTTCTATTGTTTGTGCATTTTAGGTTATGCTTGTTAGTTTATTTAAGTTATATGTTGTTGTTGTTCTTGTTATGTGCCGTCAAGTCAGACCCGACTCATAGCAACCCCTCCTTGGGTTTCTGAGGCAGTATCACTATGGAAGTAGATTGCCCCATCTTCCTTCCAAGGGTGGCTCGTGGGTTTGAACTGCCAGCCTTCTGGTTAACAGTCAAGTGCCTTAGCCACTATGCTGCCAGAGCCCCTTAATTTGTCCCTAGTTTTTCCTTGAGGAACTTTATACTTCTAGGTCAAACATTTAAGTCTTTGGTCCATCTGGAGTTAGTTTTTGTGTATGATGTGAGGTACAGATCTTGTTTCATTTTTCTGTAACTGGATATCCAGTTTTGCCAGCACCATTTGTTAAACAGTCTCTTCCCTATTTAATGGATTTTGGCCTTTTGTCAAAGATCAGTTGACCATAGGTCAATGGATCTAGTTCTAGGTTCTCAATTCTATTGCACTGGTCTACGTGTCTGTTGTAGTATCAATACCAGGCAATTTTGACTACTGTGGCTATATGGTAGGTTTTAAGATCTGGGAGTGTGAGAACTCCTACTTTGTTCTTCAATAATGCTTTGCTTATCTGAGGTCTCTTTTCTTTCCATATAAAGTTAGTGATTGGTATTTCCATATCCTTGAAAAATGTTGATGGGATCTGGATTGGTATTCCATGGAATGTATAGATTGATTTGGGTTGAACTGATATTTTCACAATGTTCAATCTTCCTGTCCATGAGCATGGTTTGTTCTTCCATTTATGTAGCTCTCTTATGGTTTCTTGAAGTAGTCTTTTACAGTTTTCTTTGTATAGGTCTTTTGTGTCCCTGGTAAGATTTATTGCCAAGTATTTTATTTCTCTGGTGGTGTAGGACCTAAGGCATTTGACTGCTAACCAGAAGGCTAGTGGTTCAAACCCACGAGCCACTCCTTGGAAGGAAAGCTGGGAAATCTACTTCCATAGTTATATGACCTTGGATACCCAAGGAGGGTTCGCTATGAGTTGGATCTGACTCAACGGCAGTGAGTGTGGTTTATTGTAAATTGTATTGATTTCCTTATTTCTTTTTCAGCAATCTCTTTGCTGGTGTAGAGGAATCCAACTGAATTTTGGACGTTGATCTTGTATCACACACAATGCTAAATCTCTCAATTAGTTCCAGTAGATTTTTGACTGAGTCTCTTGGGTTTTCAAGGTATAGGATCATATCACCAGCAAATAGGGATAATTTGACTTCTTCCTTACCAATTTTCATGTCTCTGATTTCCCTTTCTTGCCTTATTGCCCTGGCTTGTTGATGTTGTTGTTATTTGCCATTGAGTCGACTTCCAATACAATAGAAGTGGTGATTGAGGGCATCCTTGTCTGGTTCCTGTTCACAAGGGGAAAGGTTTCAGTGTCTCTCCACTGAGAATAATGTTGGCTGTTGGTTTTGTGTATATGCCCTATATTATCTTGAGGAATATCCCTTTTATTTCTATTTTACTGAGAGTTTTGATCAGGAATAGGTATTGGATTTTATCAAATACCTTTTCTGCATCAATTGATATGATCATGTGTTTTTT
>NW_006921765.1:3771040-3773380 GCF_000298275.1 Orycteropus afer afer | reverse complement strand
CCATTTTGTTTCTTATTCATGTTGTTTGTATTCTCTCTTTTCCTTTGTTAATTTTGCCAGTGGTTTGTCAATTTCATTAATCCTTTAAAAAAACAACTTCTAGTCTTGTTGATTTTTTTCTATTGTCTTTTTATTTTCTGTATCATTGATTTCTTTTAGAATATTTATTATTTTCTTTCTTCTGGTGACTGTAGGATTTTCTTGCTGTTCCTTTTCTAACTGTTAGAGATTTTGGTTTTAAGTGTTGATTTTGGCTCTTCCTTCTTTTTGATGTGTGCATTTATTGCTGTACATTGGCCTCTAATCACTGCTTTTGCTATGTCTCAAAGATTTTGGTATGTTGTGTTTGTATTCTTGTTTGATTCAAGGAATTTTTTTAATTTCATTTTTCATTTCTTCTGTTATCTAGTCATTCTTAAGGACGGTGTTCAATTTCCTTGTGTTTGCTCCTTTTCCATTGATCTTCCTACTGTTGATTTCTAATTTGATAGCATTGTGATCTGGGAAGATGCTTTTCAGTATTTTAATATTTTTTAAGTCCATTAAGGCTTGCTTTATGGCCTAACACATGGTCTCTCACGGAGAATGTTCCATGTGCACTGGAAAAGAATATATATTGTGCTGTTATTGGGTGAAGCGCTCTGTAGATGTCTATAAGGTCAAATTGGTGGATTGTATTGTTTAGCTCTTCTGCATCTTTGTTGAGTTTTTTTCCACTTGTTCTATCTTTCATTGAAAGTGGTGTCTTAAATTCTCCTACTATGACTGTGGAATTATCTATTTGCCTTTTCAATTCCATTAAAGTCTGATTATGTATTTTTGGGATCTTACACATTGGGTGTATAGATATTTATTATTGTTGTGTCCTCTTGTTCAACTGATACTTTAATCGGTATATAATGTCCTTCCTTGTCTCTTATGGTGGGTTTTGTGTTAAAGTCAATTTTATCAGGAAATAATGTTGCCACTCTAGCTCTTTTTTGGTTGTCATTTGCTTGATATATCTTTTTCCAACTTTTGATTTTCAGTCTAGTTTTGTCTTTATCTCTAAGGTGTGTCTCTTGTGGATAGCATGTTGATGAGTTATGTTTTCTTATCCAGTCTGTAACTCTCCATCTCTTGAGTGGGTGGTGGATTTAATCGATTGACATTCAGTGTAATTATCCACAAGTACGAATTGGTTGCTGTCATTTTGTTATGTGTTTTTTTCATGGTGTTCCTTGTTTCTTTGTTCCATATAATTTTCTGTGCTGAGGTCATTATGATTATGAATTATGTTATTATTTCCTTCATTGCTATTGCTTTAGTATTTACTAAATATTTGTGCTTGTCCTCTTTTTTTATTATGATGTGAAGGTTTATCATTTTTCTTTCAGGTTACCCTATTATTTATAATTTTTCTCACCAAGTTTAGAACAGTCGATTCTATCTTGCAACTCTCTCAACTTCCTCACCATTTAGAAGTTCTGTAATTACACTCTTTTTCCCCTCTTTTTGATTTGTAGTTGTCCTCATTTGCCAATTGATCTCTCTGGTTCCCTGTTTACAATCTTGTGGTTTATTGTACTTTGGATACATCCATAGCTGTGTTGGTTTCTGGGTTGTGTCATCTTGTGTATTAATGGTCAGTTGTTTTTTGCTATTATTGGTTCTCTGTTGAAAGGACTCCCTTTAGTATGTCTTATAAGGGAGTCCCAACTTCTGGTTTTCCCAACTTCTCTTAATTTCTGCTTATCTGAAAATCTCCTAATTTCACCATCATATTTGAGGGACAATTTTGCCGGGTATATAATTCTTGGTTGGAAATTTTCCTCTTTCAGGGTTTTATATATATCATCCCATTTCCTTCCTCTTCCATGGTTTTTGGTGAGAAATCAGAGCTTATTCTTATTGGTTATCCTTTGTACTAACTTTTCAGTTTTTCCATGCTTTCAGGATTCTTTCTTTGTCTTTGGTTTTGGTGAGTTTGATGAGGGTATGTCTTGGTGATTTGCTTTTGAAGTTTGTCCTGTTTGGGGTTTGTTGGACTCCTGAATGGATATATTCTCATCTTTCATCGTATCAGGGAATTTCTCTTCCAAGAAATATTGGACAATTTTTTCAGTGATTTTCATTTTCTCTTGCTGTTCTGAAATTCATATTACACGTAGATTATTCATTTTTTTGTGAATGAAAATAAAACTTTATTGTTTTGAGCCACTGAGTTTTCTTTTTTTTTTTTTTTTTTCCTTTATTGTGGTTTGGGTGGAGATTTACAGAGGAAATTCACTTTCCACTCAGCAGTTCACATATACTTTGTCTCATGTCATTGACCACAGTTTACCACAATGCAACAGCTCC
>NW_006921765.1:3767627-3768164 GCF_000298275.1 Orycteropus afer afer | reverse complement strand
TCTCATTGTTGTTTTGATTTGCATCTCTCTAATAGCTAATGATCATGAGCATTTCTTCATATGTCTGTTGTCCGCTTGAATATCATCCTTGGTGAAGTGTCTATTCATGTCTTCTCCCATTTTTTAATTGGATTGTTTGTCTTTTTGTTATTGAAGTGTTGAAATGTTCTATAAATTCTAGAGATAAGTCCCTTGTCAGATATGTTATTACCAAATATTTTTTTCCCAATCTGTAGGTTCGTTTTTTGACTCTATTGGAGAAGTCTTTGGAAGCACATAAAAATTTAATTTTGAGGAGGTCCCAATCATCTGGCTTCTCTTCTGCTGTTGGTGCATTTTGAATTATGGGTCCAAGCTCTTCTTTGTGGTTTTTTATCATTGGCCCATTTGTGGAGTAGGAGGAAATGGCTCTTTCTCAGTATGTGGAGTCACATGAGGTGTGATGTAGTTGTGTTTTATGAGGACTGTTGTTGTCTCCCACTCAGTTAGACACAAATTACAATTGAATAATCATCAGAAAACTAAAAGCCCATGGAT
>NW_006921765.1:3761490-3767080 GCF_000298275.1 Orycteropus afer afer | reverse complement strand
GGGCACCCAGGCTCTGTCTGAGCACACAGACTGTGATGGAGTTCCTGGAGGCCCAGAAGGGAGTGGGGATGGCCATACCTCCATTCACCAAGCAGGTGTAGGGTGTAGTAATAAGAAGAATGTCGTACCTTTTCAGTCTTGCAGGCCCCGAGTGTACTTGGGGTTGCTGGAAAACAGAATGTGTTCTTAAGCCCCAGAAATCTGCGAGAGCGCTGTCTCTTTGAATAGCCAAAATAGTCAAGCCACTTTTTAAACCTACAAAATGGTGGCATCCTCCAGGCTGGCAAAAGTCCACAGCTCAGCCCACCTTTTTCTTCACCTTCTTCGTTTGTTCCCCAGCCACCGTGCACAGTCTTCCGTGCAGTCCCTGGTTAGCAGGGTGATTTTGGGGTTAATTCTTAGGTCCTACCACCACTCAGGAATCTCCAAGCCCTGTGGTCTGTGCTGTTAGGGTCGCTCAGACCACTGCCAGACTGCAGCTCCATGTGTCTCCTTTTTTGGTATTTTCATGCAAATTTTTCTGCTAGTTGAGGTTTAGTTCACTTTTGTATCATTCTCTTCAAGGCTCAGGGGTCCAAGATTATCGTTTGTGTCTGTGTTAATTGGTTTCCCTTTTCTTTGTTGAAGAGTGTCTGTGCAGTCCTCACGTAGTTTATTCTTGTTTATGGTATCCCACATGAACCTTAGGCTTTCTTCATTTTGTTTTGATATTTTTTCTGATTGATCCTTTTCCAAAGATGTATTCAGGTAATTGTTTTCAATCTCATTAATTCTGTCTTCCATCAATTTAATTCTACTCCTTTGCCCTTTTATGTGTTATGTATTTCTGAAAAATTTAGTATTCATCTTCTGGATATCTATCTGTAGATTTTGTATCATTTCTAATTTTTCATTTATTTTGCCATTTTACTCTTGTGTTTTTCTCTGAAATTGTTCTCTGGTTTTGTCTGTGTTTTCCTTTATCTGTCTCTCTAGCCTTTGAAGATACCTAAGCATAATTCTTTTGAATACCATATCAGGGAGTTCCAATCCTGCTTCTTCCTTAGTGATGTGTTCTGGGTCTGTTTCCTGCTCCCTTGTTTCTACCACTTTATCTTGCTTCTTTGTGTGGACTTTGGTTGTCTTTTGTCTCTAAGACATTGTAATATTGTTGTATTTAATTCTCTATTAACAGTTTGTGAAGAGCAATTATGGGTGAGTCAGGCTCTTCTTGATGGTTGTTTATTGTTAGTCAAGGAAGTGGTGGCTCTCACTCAGTATGTGGAGCTGCAGGATGTGTGCTTGTGGTTATGGCTTATGGGCACTGTTGCTGTTTCCCACTCAGTTAGACAAAACAATGATCAAAAAGCCATCAATTCCTGACAGCCTAGAAGGTGGCTGGGAGCGAGGGTTGGCTGCACCCCCCAATCACCAAAGGTATAAATGTTATAAGGGTAATATCACACCTTTCCAATCATTTGTGTCTGGAATGTTATTGCAGTTCCCAGCAAGTAGAATCTATTCTTAGATCCCTGGAATCTCAGAGTATGCTGTCACTTTAAATATCCAAAATTGTAGAACAACTTATAAACACTCAAAATTACTGTACCTTCTGGACAGCCAAAAGTCCACAGTTCAGCCTGTATCCATCTTCGCTGCTTCCCCTTTTATTCACCAGCCACCAGTGCAGTCCTCTGTGCAGCTCCTGACTAGCAGGGCCAATTTTTAGGTTAATTCTTAGGGTCCTTACCCCACTTTGCAATATCTAAGCTGTCTGTGCCATCAGGACTGTTGACAGACCATACCTCTATATGTCTCCATTTTTGGTGTTTTCATGCAGGTTCTTCTACTAGTTGGAAGTTACTTCACTTATGTATCCTTTCTTTCAAAGCTCATGGCTCCAGGATTATCTTCTCTATCTGTGTTATTTGGTTTTCCGTTTCTTTGTTGAAGAAGGTCTGTATGATTTGTTTGCCCATTCCACCATCTCACTTTTTAATTTCTATATAATTTTTAAAAATTATTTGTTCCTCTTTTCTTCTTTATTTCCTTCATTTGTATTAATTGCTTATTTTTCAATTTAACAGTTTATACTGGTGTAACACAATTTCTTTTGGAATTTTTGTTTTTAAATTTTTTTCTTAGTGATTTCTCTAGAATTTAGAGGCGACATTATAATTTATCATAATCTATTTAAGATTTAGAAGGAAGATTGGGCAATCTATTTCTTTAGAGATACCACCTTAGAAACACAATGAGGGGTTGCTCTGAGTCATATCCAACCCCAGCAGTGAGGTTTTTTTTTTTTTTTTTTTTTAATTTAAAATTTATACTTAGTTCTAATGATACATAGAAACTCCAATCTTATATAGTTTCATTCTGTCCACATCTTTTGTGTTATCACTGTTATACAAATCTGTTGTTGTTACATGCCATTGAGTCAGCCCTGACACATAGCGACCCCTCCTTGGGTTGCCAAGGCGGTATCAATATGGAAGTAGATTGCCCAGCCTTCCTTCCGAGGAGTGGCTGGTGGGTTTAAACTGTTAGCCTTCTGGTTAGCAGTCATGTGCCTTAGGCTACCAGTGTGATATTATTATCACACAAAAATAACTAGTATATCAGTATAATTATTACTTTATATAATCATGTATCCTTTTAGGAGAGCAAGTCTTTATTTATAAAATCTGTTGTATTAACTTTCTGTTTTTTTCCTGTCTTGTTTCCTCTATTTCTTTCTATGGATAGTCTCATAACTTTTCTCCTATTTAGCTTTGTTCCCACCTATCTACATTAATGTCAAATACATTACATTTCTATATATATTTAAGCTCAATAATCCAATTGCATACATATTTTATGCAATTTCTTCTTACATTAGTCAAGAGAAGGAGAGGAAATGTGCAATGGAAGGGAGGATGGTAATCATCTCAGTTAGCCCTTAGTGGCCTGGAAATTGCAATTTATGAATGATCTAGGGTAAGGACAACTTGCACCCAGTATTCTGTTATTAATATCTATTTTGAATAATGCTTTCTTTCCACAATTTGGGGCTGAGTAGAGGAAAGACTATTTCTTTCTGTAATTCTTCCCCAAAGTATAACTTCTACAACATGGGGCTTGAGAGAAGAGAAACACTGGAAGCTGCCTCTCTTCAAGGATACTATAGCCAAAGATTGCAATTTGGGGAAAGAGGAGACCTCCATCTTGTTCATACTTTCCTGAAGTAGAGCCTTTGGGATAGAGTTTCCCTAATATAGAGCTGGGTTTAAGGGAAAGAGAGTAGGCATGACTCAAATGGTTCAAATACACCATCTGTTGCTTGATGAGATTTAGTAGATTATCTTGAACAAATGTTGCTCCATTTCCTGCATGCTGATCTTAAGACAATTTCCAAAGACTTTAAATTATTTAATTTTTAAAGAATAATTTTTACCTGTTAAATTTTGATTATGCTGGAGAGAGTATGTTATGTACATTTTTTTTAAAATTTATATTGTGCTTTTGATGAAAATTTACAGAGCAAATTCACTTTCCATACAACAGTTCATAGACACTTTGTCTCATGACATTGACTATAATTTCCCACAATGCAATAGCTCCCCTCCCACTTCCTCCCCATAGTTACCTCTTCCCTGTGTCTTTCCTCCCATGCACTCCTTCTCCTACACTGTCTCTCTGTGCATACACTGCTTTTCTATTATTACATGATTGTTCTCTCCAAGGAATGTATCTATCTAATGTAATTGTTCAGTTGCTATGCTTGTCATTTGTTTGTCTGGAAGCCACAGGAGTGGGTTCAATTCCAGAGCTGAAGGGCAGGTAGGAACCTTAGTCTCATTGGTTTTATTAGGCTCTATCATACCAGGAAAACTTGTCCCTTTTTTTAAAAAAAATAATTTTTAGTTTTATTCCACATTGTTCTCCCACTCTATCCAGGATCTCCTACTTATATCCCCCTCTGAGTGGTTAACAGTGGTAGCTGGACACCATCTAGTTATTCTGGTCTTATAGGAGTGTAGGCTGAGGGTCACATGGTTTATCGGTTGCTTAGACTAACTATTTCCATGTTTCTTTGTTTTTCTTCATTCTTTGCTCTGGACAAGAGGAGACCCATGGTTGCATCTAGATGGCCATTTACAAGCTTTTAAGATCCCAGTTGCTACTCGCCAAAGTAGGTTGTGAAATAATGATTTGTGTAATATGTTATGCCAATTAAGCTTGATGTCTCCTGCGATTATGGTCCCACAGCCACATGTCCAACTACTTACTCCCTCTAGGTAGCTGACTGTGGCCAAGAAGTGACTACAACCTTGTCCCTGGTCAGCTCTACTATATACATGGAAATTCTTCCAGAACATACAAATACACTTGTAGAAACATTGTCTTCCAACCCTATATATGATCATGGGCACACTACCCCCTGCGTAGACATACATAATAGTCAGTCTGTCCACCCATCTATCCACCCATAGATTAATGTTTGTCTTCAATGACAACGCAGTACTGCATATGCTAAAGGGTTCATCTTTGTTGTCTACACCTCCCATGCCCTCTCTATGTCTTCCTCTTCCTCAGTGCCACGGTGTTGATCACTCACATTTGCCACATTGCCCTTCTCTTTACCCAAATCAATACTTGTCTCTACCTATCTAACAATGTTTCCCTCCTCCCCTTCCCTTTCACACCTAGTAACCAACAAAGAAAATTTCCTTCCATATATAAACCTTTCCTTGACTTTTTACAATAACAGGCTAATACAATATTTGTCCTTCTGTGATTGACTTATTTCACTCAGCATAATGTCTTCCAAGTTCACCCTTATTATTTGGTGTTTTTCATGTTCTACGTTATTCTTTAGGGTTGCATGGTATTCTATTGTGTGTATATACCATAGTTTGATTATCCATTCTTCTGTTGATGGGAACCTGGCTTGTTTCCATCTTTTGGCTATTGTAAATAGTGCTGCGATGAACATGGGTGTGCATACATCCGTTCTTGTCCAGGCTTTAACATCTTTAGGATATATACCTAGTGATGGAATGGCTGGGTCAAATTGTAATTCTAATTCCAAATTTGTAAGGAATCTCCATATTGTTTTCCACAGTGGTTGTATCATTTTACAGTCCCACCAGCAGTGTATGAGAGTCCAAATCTCTCCACATCCTCACCAGCATTTGTTATTTTTTTCTTGTTGAACTTTGCTACAAGTGCTGGGGCCAGATGGTATCTCATTTTTGTTTTGATTTGCATCTCTGTAATTACTAATGATTGTGAACATTTCTTCATATGTTTGTTGGCCCCTGAATATCCTCTTTGGTGAAGTGTCTATTCATGTCTTCTACCCATTTTTAAGTTGGATTATTTATCTTTTTGTTGTTGACATGTTGGAGTTTCTATTCTTTAAATATGTGCTAGATCCATGATCCCTGCTATACTTGAGCTCATCATTGCAGCCACTGTGTCAATCCATCTCGTTGAAGGTCTTCCCCTCTTTCGTTGACCCTCCACCTTACCAAGCATGATATCCTTCTCCAGGGAATGGTCCCTTCTGACAACATGACCAAGTAGGTGAGATGAAGTCTGGCCATTCTTGCTTCCAAGGAGCATT
>NW_006921765.1:3758067-3759456 GCF_000298275.1 Orycteropus afer afer | reverse complement strand
TTGAAACATCCTTTGTGATGATGAATGCCACGCCATTCTCCTTCAAACTGTCATTCTCAGCACAGTAGATCATATGGTTGTCTGATTCAAAATGGCCAAAACCCATCCATTTCAGCTCACTAATGCCAAAGATATCAATCTGTATGTGTTCCATTTCATTTTTGACAGCTTCCAATTTTCCTAAATTCATACAGTGTGCATTCCATGTTCCAATGATTAATGGATGTCTGCAGACGTTTCTCCTCAATTTGCATGGTGCCACATCAGCAAACGGATGTCTTGAAAGCTTTAACTTATCCACATGAGTAAGGCTAGGTTTACTCTGATGATGCAGCTCTTTCCCAGTCCTATTTTGAGAGCCTTCTATCCTAACCGGACTATTCATAAAGTTGCGTGGTAATGTATCCAACAGTGTTTCTTTGCTATTCATAAAGTTTTCCTTGGCCAATTCTTTGAGAAGTGGATGGCCTCTTCCTTCTTCCTAGTCTGTCTCAGTCTGTAAGCTGGGCTGATACTTGTGCACCATGTGCATCCTGCTGGGTTTGAAACACCAGTGGCTCAGCCTCAAAACTCACATCAACATGTCACCATGGTAGGACAAACCAACAGACAAGTTTGTTTCCCTGTTGGAAACCTCTCCTAACACCCTTATTTGGGTCCCTGCAGATGACTCCTCCTCTGTCCTTGTCCCTGGGCCTATTCATCTCTGCTCTCTGGTTCTCCCATCCTGCTGCTTTGGGCATGGCTGGGTTCCCTCTCACCTGGATCCTGGCAGCTCACTGCCGTCTGTCCCGGGCCCTGGGCCTATTCGCCTCCTCTCTCCGGTTCCCCCACCCTGCTGCTTTGGGCATGCCTGTGTTCCCTCTTCTCACCTGGATGTAGAGGGTCAATAAAAATGGAGTAAGTCTTTCTTACAAGATAGAATTACACAGTGACTACAACAAGGTGCTCAATATGACAACAATTGTGAAGCTTGCACGGAAGCAGGCAGTGTTTCATTTGTTATGTATAGTGTCACCATGAGTCAAAACTGACCTGATGGCACAAAGCAACAACTAAGATGATTATTATTTGAATTTATTTTTCTTTTATCTACTACAAGGTTTCCTATCTACAGTCCACAGGCCAAATCTGGACAACGGCTTATTTTTGTAATGTTAAAATAATCTTTTCTTGGAGTAGAGTCACACCTATTTTTTAATATATGGTATCTATAGCTGTTTTCCTGATGTAATGGCAGAGTTGAGTAATTGTGACAGAGACAATATGGCCCCAAAAGTTTAAAATATTTACTCTCTAGTCCTTTACAGAGAAAGAACACCATTCTTAATCCTTTAGAATGGTGAATTTTATTTTCTGAAGATACAGTAAATTTTTATTTATTTGTTT
>NW_006921765.1:3754995-3757967 GCF_000298275.1 Orycteropus afer afer | reverse complement strand
TATATATATGTGCATATATATATATATGTGTGTGTATATATATATATATATATACATATACATATACATATACATATATCAGAAGGAAGATGGGGCACTCTACTTCCATAGTGACACTACCTCAGAAACCCAAGGAGGAGTCGCTGTGAGTCGCTGTGAGTCAGGTCTGACTTGATGGCACATAACAACAACAACAACATATATATACACTGACACCAAACCAGGAAGTATTTCTCTCTGTTGTACATCCAAAAACCAAATTCACTGCCATCCAGTCAAATCCAACACATAGTGACCTCTCCTTGGGTTTCTGAGGTAGTATCACTACAGAAGTAGATTGCCCGCCTTCCTTTTGAGGAGTGGTTGGTGGGTTTGAACCACCAGCCTTCTGGTTAGTCATCAAATGCCTTAGGCTCTATGCCACCATAGGACTGATATAAGTCAGAGCCAACTTGACAACACCTAACAACATCAACAATATTTATGGGTAAGGTTGCTCTAAAATTTTCATTTCCAAACTCCCCATATTGGGTTTTAGTATCAAAATAATGTTCAACAAAAAACCAAACTTACTTCCATCAAGTTGGTTCCAACACATAGTGACCCCTACTGGGTTTTGTAGGTGATTAATCATTACAGAAGTAGATTGCCCTTCTTCTGTCTGTGGAATGGCTGGTGGGTTTGTACTGCCAACCTTCTGGTTAGCATTCAAATGCCTTAGGCGCTGAACCACCAGAGCTCCTTAAAATAATGCTAGTCTACCGTTAAAGATTTTTTCATGTTTCTAGCAATGGATGGCATTAGAAAGAGATTACAAGGTAAAAAGGGGAAGAAGAGATTTTCTTCTCAGTATTAGCATGCTTTTCTTCTGAGTGACATCCCAGCAGTAATTCACTCTGTCTGCGACAGTTATCCCTAGCAATGTCAGTTGGTATTCCAGGAACCAGAATCACTCCTCACTGTGGTCGTAGAACTATTAAAGTCCTCACTAATGTTCTTTCAGAGGCAGCAGCAGCAAATACATAATGCATTACCAGCAGAAGTATGGATAAAACTCCTCAGGCTCACTTTGTCCAACATTTTAAGTTCTAAAACCCAAAAACAAACTTGTTTCCATTGAGTTGATTCTGATTCATATTGACTCTATAGAACAGAGTAGAACTGCTCCATAAACTTTCAAAGTCTATAGTCTTTATGGGAGCAGACTACCCATCTTTCTCCCATGGTGTTGCTAGTGGGTTCAAACCACTGACGTTTTGGTTGGAAACCAAGCTTAACCACTGTGCCTCAGGGATCATTGTCTAAGTTCTCATAACACCAAATTCTTCACTTTTTTTACTCCAACTTTAGGGACTATAGTAGTCTCCAAATTATTATCTGGAGTAACTGGTTTATCTTTTTATATTATTTTATTTCCTTATATTATTTCTTTCTATTCATGTACCTGTTGTGGTTTCAATTTTTAATATTGGTCCCTAATGATACAACAGTTTGTGTTGTTAGGTGCCATTAAGTTGGTTCTGACTGATATTAACCCTATGAATGAAATGCTTCCTGCTTTCACACCATACTCACAGCCATTGTTATGCTGAGGCAATTCTTACAGCTAATGTATCAATCCACCTCAGTGAGGATCTTCTTTTTCTTTTTTTTTTTTTCTTTTATTGTGATTTGGGTGAAGATTTACAGAGCAAATTCACTTTCCATACAGCAGTTCACATATACTTTGTCTCATGTCATTGACCATAGTTTACCCCAATGCAACAGCTCCCCTCCCAATTACTCCCCATAGTTACCACTTCCCAGGGTCCCTCCTTCCATACACTCCTGCTCCCTGAGATGTAACCCTGTGCATAAGGAGCACTTCTTTCTCCCATGATTGTTCTCTCCAAGGAGTGCATCTACTTGAGGTAAATGTTCAACTCATATGCCTGTATTTTGTTTAACTGGAAATCACAGGTGTGGATTCAATTCCAGACCTGAAGGGTAGCTAGGGGCCATAGTATCAGTGGTTCTACCAGGCTCTATTAGACCAGCAAACCTGGTGCTCCCCGCCTTTTTTATTTTTCTTCTCCAAATGATTTTGTGTTTTGTTCCACGTTGTTCTCCTTCTCTATCGAGGATCTCCTACATAGATCCCCTTCCAAGTGGATGACAGTGGTAGCCAGACACCATCTAGTTCTTCTGGTCTCATAGTTGTATAGGCTGTAGATAGGATGGTGTTCCAGTCATTAGGACTAATTGTCTCCATGAATTTTGGTTTTCTTCATTCTTCTTTGCTCTGGACGAGGAGAGACCCATCATTGCACCTAGATGGCAGTTTGCTAGCTTTTAAGATCCCAGTCGCTACTCGCCAAAGTAGGAAGTGGAACAATGTTTTGAATAGTATGTTATGCCAATTGAGCTTGATGTCCCTTGCGACTATGGTCCCAAGCCCACAGGTTCAACTGCTTGGTCTCTCTGGGTAGCTGGCTGTGACCAAGCAGTGACCACAACCTTGACCCTTGTCAGCTCTACTATACACCTGGGAATTCTGATCATTCACATAAACTTATAGGACCATTGTCTACCAACCCTATATATATTCTTGGATACACACTCCATTTAATAGATATACCTAATCATTTAGCCTGTCCACCCATCTATCCACCCATATACCCATGTTTGCCTTCACTGACAACGCAGTACTGTATGTGCAAAAGGGTTGTCTGTACCTCCCATGTACCTCTTTATGCCTTTCTCATCCTCAGTGCTGCCATACTTGTCACTCACATTTGGTACATTACATTTCTCTTCACCCAAATCAATACTTATCTCTATCTAACTAATAGCGTTACCTCTCCTCCCCTCCCACCTCTGGTAACCAACAAAGAGAATTTTCTTCTATAGATAAACCTTTCCTTAACTTTTACAATAATGGCCTAATACAATATTTGTCCTTTTGTGATTGACTTATTTCACTCAGCATAATG
>NW_006921765.1:3753927-3754365 GCF_000298275.1 Orycteropus afer afer | reverse complement strand
TTCTATAAATTCTAGAGATAAGTCCTTGGTCAGGTATGTTATTAACAAATATTTTTTCCCAATCTGTAGGTTCTCTTTTGACTCTTTTGGAGAAGTATTTGGAAGCACATAAAAATGTAATTTTTAGAAGTCTCAATCATCTTGTTTCTCTTCTGCTGTTTGCGCATTTTGAGTTATGCTTGATAGACTATTTTTGCCATATATTAAGGCCTTTAAATTTGCCCCTAAATTTTCCTTGAGGAACTGTAGAGTTTTAGGTTTCACATTTAAGTCTTTGATCCATCTGGAGTTCATTTTTGTGTATGGTGTGAGGTACACATCTTGTTTCATTTTTCTGGAAATAGATCTCCAATTTTGCCAGCACCACTTATAAGAAAACATTCTCTTCCCCATTTAATGGATTTTGGCCATTTGTCAAAAATCAGCTGACTATAGGTC
>NW_006921765.1:3750754-3751446 GCF_000298275.1 Orycteropus afer afer | reverse complement strand
TTCTTACAGTTGCCATTTGCTTGATATATCTTTTTCCAAAATTTGATTTTTAATCAATTTTTGTCTTTATCTCTAAGGTGTGTCTCTTATAGGCAGCATATTGATTGGTTGTGTTTTCTTATCCAATCTGCAACTCTCCGTCTCTTGAGTGGTGCATTTAATCCATTAGTATTCAGGGTAATTATTGATAAGTTTGAATTTGTTGCTGTCATTTTGTTATGTATTTTTTCCTGGTGTCCCTGGTTTCTTTGTTCCATATTATTTTCTGTGCTGAGCTCATTATGTTTATGAATCGTGTTATCATTTCCTTTGTTGCTGTTGTTTTAGTATATGCTGAGTACTTGTGCTTGTCCTCTTTTTTATTGTGATGTGAATGTTCATCATTTTTCCTTGAGGTTACCCTATGATTTATTATTTTATCCCTGAGTTTAGAAGAGTCCATTCTATCTCACAACTCTCTTAACTTCCTCAACATTTAGAAGTTCTGTAACTACACAATCTTTTCCCTCCTTTTGTTTGTAGTTGTCCTCACTTGCCAATTGATGTCTCTGGTTCCCTGTTTACAGTTTCTAAGCTCATTTTATTTTGGATATGTCCATAGCTGTAGTTTCTGGGTTGTGTCATCTTGTGTATTAATCGTGGGCTGTTATTTGCTATATTTGGTTCTCTGTTCAAAGGACTCCCTTTAGCAT
>NW_006921765.1:3745516-3750599 GCF_000298275.1 Orycteropus afer afer | reverse complement strand
GCTTTCAGGATTCTGTCTTTGTCTTTGGTTTTGATGAGTTTGATGATGATGTGTCTTGGTGATTTTCTTTTAGGGTCTATCCTGTTTGGGGTTTATTGGATCTCCTGAATGGATATATTCTCAACTTTCATCATTTCAGGGAAGTTCTCCTCCAGGAAATTTCAGAAAATTTTCTCAGTGGCTTTGTATTTCTCTTTCTTTTCTGGAATTCCAATGACATGTAAGTTATTCCTTTTGATGGTATCCCACATGAGCCTTAAGCTTTCTTTTTTTTAATTTTTATTTTTGATATTTTTTGTGATTGATCCTTTTCCAAAAAGTGTTCAGGTATTTGTCTTCAATCTCATTTATTCTGTCTTCCATCACATGCATTCTTCTCCTTTGCCCTTCCGATGTGTTATTTATTTTGGACAATTTAGTATTGATCTTCTGGATTTCTATCTGTACATTTAGAATCATTTCTAATTTTTCATTTATTTTGTCATTTTGTTCTTGTATTTTCTTCCAAAATTCTTCTAAGGTTTTTTTCTGTGTTTCCTTTGGTCTGTCTCTCAATCCTTTGAAGATACCTAAAGATAATTCTTTTGCATTCCTTATCAGAGAGTTCCAATGCTGCTTCTTCCTTAGGGACGTGTTCTGGGTCTGTATCCTGCTCCCTTGTTTTTACCACTCTGTCCTGCTTCTTTGTGGGACTGTGATGGTCTGTTTTTTCTGAGGCATCGTGACATTGTTGTATTTAGATCTCTGTTAACTGTTTGTGAAGAGCAGCCAAGCATGATTCAGACTCTTCTTCGTGGTTTTTTGTCATTGGCCCATTTGTGGAGAAGGAGGTAGTTGCTCTCACTCAGTAAGTGAAGTTGTAGGAGGTGTGGGTGTAGTTGTGTCTTATGGGGACTCTTTTTGTCTCCCACTCAGTTAGACACAAATTAGAATTGAATAACCATCAAAAAACTAAAAGCCCATGGACAAAAAACACATCATGTAATCACACAAGAACAGTAACCAAAATAAGAAGAAATGGAAAAAATGAAGAAAAAACAAGGAAACCTGTAATATCTGGGGATGGGGCACTAAGAAAAAAAAAGTTAGGGAAAGAAAATAATAAATGAAGAAAAAAATGGAAAAAGTAATACAAGCCATTGGGTTAACCATGAGAAAAAAGGGGCAAAAGAAAAAAAAATAAAAGTGTAAATTAAAAAAAATAATAAAAATTCAACCAGGAACAGGGAAAAGAAAAAAATGCAGAAAACTATGGCCTGGCAGGGGAAGAATAATAATAGTAATAAAAAGGGCAAAATTATTAATAATATTAGTTGTTTTGAAACAGACAGATAAAAGCAAACTAATCACCCGAAAAAAAGAAAGCCAAAAAGAATAATTAAAAAAAAAGGAGAGAAAAAATAATTGGTCGAGGACTGGGCAGGGCACCCAGGGTCCATCTGAACACACAGACTGTGATGGAGTTCCTGCGGGTCCAGAAGGTAGGTGAGAGTGGGGGATGGCCACACCTCCATTCACCAAGCGGGTGTGGGTTATAAGAGTAAGAAGCAGAATGTCGTACCTTTTCAGTCTTGCAGGTCCCAAGTTTCCTTGGGGTTTCTGGAAAGCAGAACGTGTTCTTAAGCCCCAGGTATCTGCGAGAGCACTGTCTCTTTAAATATCCCAAATAGTCAAGCCGCTTTTTATACTTTCAAAATGGCGGCACCCTCTGACTGGCCAAAGTCCACAGCTCAGCCCACCTGGCCAGCAGGGTGATTTTTAGGTTACTTGTTAGGTTCTATCACCATTCAGGTATCTCCAAGCTGTCTGTGTCATCAGGTTCACTCAGGATCACTGCCAGACTGCAGCTCCGTATGTCTCCTTTTTTGGTATTTTCATGCAAATTCTTCTGCTAGTTGGGGTTTAGTCCACTTCTTTATCCTTCCCTTCAATGTTCAAGGATCCACGATTATCTTCTGTTTCTGTGTTAATTGGTTTCCCTTTTCTTTGTTGAAGAGGGTCTGTGCAGTCTTTCTGCCTAGTCCACCATCTTCCTGGAACTCAGGAGCTGAATCAAGGATCTTCTTTTTCTCTGCTAATAAATGTATTATTGTATCAAGTATGATAATCTTCTCCAGGAACTTGTCCCTACTGATAAAATGTCCAAAGTCAGTGAGATGAAGCCTCACCATCCTCAATTGTAGGGAACATTTTTGCTGTGCTTCTTCCAAGACAGAATTGTTTGATCTCCTAGTAGTCCATAGTATAATCAATATTTTTAATCAATATCATAATTCAAATACATCAATTCTTCTTCTTCCTTGTTCATTCTCTACCTTTCCTATGCATATGAAATGATTGAAAATACCATAGCTTAACTCCAGTGCATCTTAGTCCCCAAAGTGATATCTCTGCTTTGTAAAGCTTTAAAGATGTCTTTTTCAGTAGATTTATCCAACACATTAATACATCATTTGTTTTCTTGGTTTCCATGGACCTTGATGTGGATTGAAGTAAAATGAAATCCTTACAAGTTTAATCTTCTCTCCATTAGTCATGATGTTGCTTATTGGTCCATTGGTCAGAACTTTTGTTTTCTATATGTTGAGGTATAATCTGTACTAAAGGCTTTAGTCTTTGATTTTCATTAGTAAGCACTTCCAGTTCACTTCATTTTAGCAAGTAAGATTGTGTTATTTGCATATCACAGGTTGTCAATGAGCCTTCCTCCAATCCTGATCCCATATTCTTCTTCATTAAGTCCAGATTCTTAGATTATTTGCTCAGCACACAGTTTGAATAAGTATAGTGAAAGGAAATAACATTGGCACAGAACAATTCTGATTTTAAACCTCACAGTATCCCATTCTTCCATTCACATGGTCACTTCTTGGTTTATGTACAGGTTTCATATCAACAAAATTAAGTGTTCTGTTATTTGCAATATTACTCATAATTTGTTATGGTTCACACTGTTGAATTCCTTTGTGTACACAATAAAACACAGGTTAACATCTTTGTGGTATTCTGTGCTTTCAGCCTAAATCTAGCTGATATTAGCAATATCTCTTGTTCCATGTCCTTTTCTGAATCTGGCTTGAATTTCTGGCAGTTCCTTATCATGGTACAGCTGTAAATTTTTTTTGAATTATCTTTAGGAAATTTTTACTTGTGTATGATATTGATGGTACTATTTGATAATTTCTGTGTTCTGTTGGATCACCTTTCTTTGGAACAGGCACAGATATTGTTCTCTTACAGTTGGTTGGCCAGGTAACTGTTTTCCAAATTTCTCAGCGTAGATGAATGAACATCCCAAGAACTGCATCTATCTGTTGAAACATTCCAATTGGTGTCCTTACAATTCCTGGAGACTTGTTTTCCCCAGTGCCTTCAGGGAAGCTTGGAATTCTTCCTTCATTACCATCATTCTTGATCATATTCTACCTTCTGAAATGGTTGAATGTCTTGACCTGCTCTTTTTGGTACAGTGACTATTCACTCTTTCCATTTTCTATTGGATTTCCATTTTCTATTCTATTGGTGTTTTCTGCATCATTCAATATTTTACCCTTGTTGTTGTTATTTGCCATCGAGTTGGCCCTAACTCATAGCGACCCCTCCTTGGGTTTCCGAGGCAGTATCACTACAGAAGTAGGAATGCCCAACCTTCCTTCCGAGGAGTGGCTGGTGGGTTTTTACCGCCAGCCTTCTGGTTAGCAGTCAAGTTCCTTAGGCACTATGCTACCAGAGCTCCTTATTTTACCCTTAGGATCCTTCAATATTGCAGTTTGAGTCTTTTATTTTATTTTTTTGTGATTTGGGTGAAGATTTACAGAGCAAATTCACTCTCCATACAGAAGTTCACATATATTTTGTCTCATGACATTGACCACAGTTTACCATAATGCAACAGCTCCCCTACCACCTCCTCCCCACAGTTATCTCCTCCAGTGCCCATCCCTCCATGGGCTCCTGCCCCCTGAGCTGTCTCCCTGTGCATAAGCAGCCCTTCTTTCTCCCATGATTGTTCTCTACAGGGAGTGTATCTACCTGAGGTAAATATTCAACTCATATGCCTGTCCACTGTTTGGCTGGAAACCACAGGTGTGGGTTCAATTCCAGATCCAAAGGGCAGCTATGGGCCATAGTCTCAGTGGTTCCACCCAGCTCTATCAGACCATCGGACCAGCAAATCTGGTCCCACCCTTTTTTTCCTCCAATGATTTTGAGTTTTGTTCCACATTGTTCTCCCTCTCTATCAATAATCTCCTACCTAGATCCCCTTTCAAGTGGATGACACTGGTAGCCAGGCACCATCTAGTTCTTCTGGTCTCATAGTCTTATAGGCTGCAGATCAAATGGTGTACCAGTCACTAGGACTAATTGTTTCCATGAATTTTGGTTTTCTTCATTCTTCTTTGCTCTGGATGAGGAGAAGCCCATCTTTGCAACTAGATGTGTTGTATGTTATGCCAGTTGAGCTTGGTGTCCCCTGTGACTATGATCCCAGGCCCAGAGGTTCAACTACTTGGTCTCTCTGGGTAGCTGGCTGTGACCAAGCAGTGACAACAACCTTGCCCCTTGTCACCTCTAGTATACACCTGGGAATTGTGATCATTCACATAAACTTGTAGGACCATTGTTTGCCAACCCTATATATGTACTTGGATACACTCCCCATTTAATAGACATACCTAGTCATACAGCCTGTCCACCCATCTATCCACCTGTATACCCATGTTTGCCTTCCTTGACAACATAGTACTATATGTGCAAAAGGGTTCATATTTGTTGTCTGTACTTCCCATGTACCTCTCTATGTCTTTCTCATCCTCAATGCTGTCATATTGGTCACACAGATTTTGTACATTGCCCCTCTCTTCACCCAAATCAATACTTATCTCTATCTATCTACCAACGTTTCCTTCACTCTCTTCCCATCCCTGGTAACCAACAAAGAAAACTTCCTTCTATAGGTAAACCTTTCCTTACCATTTACAATAATGGAATAATATAATATTTGTCCTTCTGTGATTGACTTATTTCACTCAGCATAATGTCCTCCAAGTTCATCCACATTATGCAGTGATTTGCAGATTCT
>NW_006921765.1:3743947-3745416 GCF_000298275.1 Orycteropus afer afer | reverse complement strand
GTGAGAGCTGGACAATAAATAAGGAAGACCGAAGAAGAGTTGATGCTTTTGAGTTGTGGTGCTGGCGAAGAATGCTGAAAGTAATGCTGAAGTGTCTATTCATGTCTTCTGCCCATTTTTCAATTGGATTGTTAATTCCTTTGTGTTGAGGCATTGGAGTTTTCCATCGATCTTAGAGATAAGTCCCTTGCCAGATAAGGAATTATCAGCAAATATGAATTTGTTGCTGTCATTTTTGTCATGTGCTTTTTCATTGTATTGATGCTTTTGAGTTGTGGTGCTGGCAAAGAATGCTGAAAGTACCATGGACTGCTAAAAGAACTAACATCTCTATCCTGGAGGTAGTGCAGACAGAATGCTCCTTGGAAGCAAGAATGGCAAGACTTCGTCTCACCTATTTTGGTCATGTTGTCAGAAGAGACCATTCCCTGGAGAAAGAAGTCATGCTTGGTAGGGTGGAGGGTCGATGAAAGAGGGGGAGGCCTTCAAGGAGATTGATTGACATGGTGGCTGCGATGAGGGGCTCAAGTATAGCAGGGATTGTGGGGCTGGTGCGGGATCGGGCAGTGTTTCGTTCTGCTGTGAATGCAGTCGCTATGAGTCGGAAACGACTCGATGGCACTTAACAACAACAACAACAACATTAGGGCCCTTAAATTTGTCCCTATATATTCCCTGAGAAACTGTGTAATTTTAGGTTTCATATTTAAGTCTTTGATCAATCTGGAGTTTGTTTTTATGTATGTTGTAGGTACAGGTCTTGTTTCATTTTTCTGCAAATGGATCTCCAGTTTTGCCAGCACCATTTATTAAACAAACATTCTCTTCCCCATTTAAGGGATTTGGGGCCTTTCTCAAAGATCAGATGACTATAGGTCGCTGGATCTATTTCTAGGTCCTCAATTCTATTCCATTGTTCTATGTATCTGTCATTAAACCAATACAAGGCAGTTTTGACTAAGGTGGCTGTATAGTAGGTTTTGAGATCTGGCAGTGTGAGACCTCCTACTTTGTTCTTCTTCTTCAATAGTGCTTTGCTTATCTGCTTATCTGCTTATTTGAGGTCTCTTTCCTTTCCATACAAAGTTAGTGATTGGTTTTTCCATATCCCTAAAGAATGTTGATGGGATCTGGATTGGGATAGCTCTGGGTAGAAATGACATTTTCACAATGTTCAATCTTCCTATCCATGAGCATGTGGTTCTTCTCCCTTGTTTTATTTACGTGGTGGATGATGTTGATTGTTTTTCTAATGTTGAACCATTTCTGCATCCCTAATATGAACCCCACTTTGTCATGATAAATGATTTTCTTGATATGTTGTTGCAGTCTATTGCCTAGGATTTTGTTGAAGATTTTTGCATCTATATTCATGAGGGATTTTGGTCTGTAGTTTTCCTTTTGAGTGATGTCTTTGCCTGGTTTTGGTATCAAGGTTATGCTTGCTTCATAAAATGAAGTAGGGAAGA
>NW_006921765.1:3743385-3743847 GCF_000298275.1 Orycteropus afer afer | reverse complement strand
TTTCTTCATATGTTTGTTGGCTGCTTGAATATCCTCCTTGGTGAAGTTTCTATTCATGTCTTCTGCCCATTTTTAAATTGGATTGTTTGTCTTTTTTGTTATTGAGATGTTGGAGTTTTCTATAAATTCTAGAGATAAGTCCCTTGTCATATATGTTATTACCAAATATTTTTTTCCCAATCTGTTGGTTCTCTTTTGACTCTTTTGGAGAAGTCTTTGGAAGCACGTAAGAATTTAATTTTTAGAAGGTCCCAGTCATCTGGTTTCTCTTCTGCTGTTCATGCATTTTTAATTATGCTTGATAGTCTATTTATGCCATATATTAGGGCGTACTTGTGCTTACTCACTGATCTGCACTGAACACTTTCCCTTGTTACCCTCCCGAGAGGGACCAGGTCTCTGGGAGCAAGGTAATCACGGGCGTAGCACAGAGTAGCAGGCTGGAAGAGCAGGAGAAAGGGG
>NW_006921765.1:3740476-3742101 GCF_000298275.1 Orycteropus afer afer | reverse complement strand
TTCCAGTTGTTCTATCTTTCAAAGAAAGTGGTATATTAAAATCTCCCACTATGACTGTGGAGTCATCTATTTGGCTTTTCAACTCTTTTAAAATCTGGTTTATGTATTCTGGGGGTCTTTCATTGGGTCCATAGATATTTATTATGGTTATATCTTCATGATCAATTGATCCTTTAATCATTATATAATGTCCCTCCTTGTCTCGTATGGTGGTTTTTGTCTTCAAGTCAATTTGATCAGAAATTAGTATTGCCACTCCTGCTTTCTTACAGTTGCTATTTGCTTGATATATCTTATTCCAACCTTTGATTTTTAGGTTATTTTGGTCTTTGTCTCTAAAGTGTGTCTCTTATAGGCAGCATATTGATGGATTTTGTTTTCTTATCCAATCTGCCACTCTCTGTCTCTTGAATGGTGCATTTAAACCATTAACATTCAGTGTAATTATTGACAAGTATGATATGGTTGCTGTCATTTTGGTATGTGTTTTTTCATGGTGTCCCTGGTTTGTTTGTTCCATGTTATTTTCTGTGCTGAGCTCATTATGTTTATGAATCCTGTTATCATTTCCTTTGTTGCTGTTGTTTCAGTATTTGCTGGGTATTTGTGCTTGTCCTCTTTTTTATTGTGACATGAAGGTTTATCATTTTTCTTTGAGGTTACCTTATGATTTATACTTTTCTCCCTGAGTGTAGAACAGTCTATTCTGTCTTGCAAGTCTCTTAACTTTCTCACCATTTAGAAGTTCTGTAACTGCATAGTCTTTTCCCTCTTTTTGTTTGTAGTTGTCCTTGCTTGACAATTGATGTCTCTGGTTCTCTGTTTACAATCATGAAATCTCATTTTATTTTGGCTATGTCCATAGCTGTGGTTTCTGGGATATGTCATCTTGTGTATTAATGGTCTGTTGATATTTGCTATTTTTGGTTTTCTGATCAAAGTACTCCCTTTAGCGTCTCTTGTAAGGTTGGTCTGGTTTTAGCAAATTCCCTTAGCTTCTGCTTATCTGGAAATCTCCTAATTTCACCATCATATTTGAGGGACAATTTTGCCAGGTATATAAATCTTAGTTGAAAAATTTTCTCTTTCAGGGTTTTATGTATACCATTCCATTGTCTTCTTGCTTGCATGGTCTCTGCTGAGCAATCAGAGTTTATTCTTACTGGCTTACTTTGTATGTAACTTTTTGTTTTTTCCATGCTGCTCTCAGGATTCTGTCTTTGTCCTTGGTTTTGGTGAGTTTGATGATGATATGTGTCTGTGATTTTCTTTTGGGGTCTATCCTGTTTGGAGTTTGTTGGACTTCCTGAATGGATATGTTCTCCTCTTTGATCATATCAGGGAAGTTCTCTTCCAACAAATCTTGGATGGTTTTCTCAGTGGTTTTCTTTTTCTCTTCCTGTTCTGGAATTCAGACTACACATAGGTTATTCCTTCTGATGATATCCCACATGAACCTTAGGCTTTCTTCATTTTGTTTTGACTTTTTTTTTCTGACTGATTCCTTTCCAAAGAAATATTCAGGTGTTTGTCTTCAATCTCATTAATCTTGTCTTCTTTACATCAGTTCTACCCCTTTGCCCTTCCAATGTGTTATCTATTTCTGACAATTTAGTATTAATCTT
>NW_006921765.1:3719860-3739396 GCF_000298275.1 Orycteropus afer afer | reverse complement strand
TGGTAGAATCACTGTGTGTAGTGTGGATATGTGTTTCTGTTTTTCGTACAGAGGGTTTAGAGTTTGAAGTGTGAGGTTTTATGGTAATTGGCTGAATATGGTATCTTCTATTGAATCAGTGAAGTTATTGGCAGAGAAGGTGGGAGCAGAAGAAGGAAAGCTTGGTGTTGCTAGGGTTGGTGTCTAGGGCTTTGAGCTGGGTATTATTGGTGACGTATTTATTTGCAAGACCGTGGCTCAACCTCAGGAAAAAATTCCTCCAGTTAGAAGGTCACAAATTTCCGCTAATTTGAGGCACACTCAAAGACCCTGACTCTGCAGCCTCACAGCACCAAAGCGAGGCTCCAAGTCAAAATTCCGGGACCAGGTTCAGCTGCAGTTTTTTTGTTCTCTGTGCCCCTTCTGCCCATTGTGCTGACTCAATCCAGCCAGACCACTCTGGAGTTTGTCTGTGATACCGCCCACCTGCAGTGCCAAAGATGCACACAATTTCAGGTGTGTTGGACTCGGGGGAGTACCTGAGCAGGCTCTTACTTATGACATTTATTTGCAAGACTGCAGCTCAATCTCAGGAAAGATTCATATTATAAGAGGGTCACAAATTTCTGCCAATTTCATGCACATCAAAGCCCCTGCCTCTGCAGCCCCACAGCACCAAAGCATGGCTCCAGGGCAAAATTTGAATGAGCATGCTCAGTCACAGCCTTTCTGCTCCGTGCCCCATCCGCCTGAGGTGGCAATGCAATCCCACCCGACTGGCAATGGTCAGCTCCGGAGTTTGTCTGCGACACTGCCCACCTGCCATGCCAAAGATGCACACAATTTTAGCTGTGGTGGATTCAGGGGTGCACCTGCCAGTGACCTGCAGTCCCAACAACAGTGGCAAAGAAAAGCATGGTGTCTCCCACTCTGACCCAAACCCACTCTGAAATCCTCTGGGAAGGGAGGGAGCCAGCCCCTCTGGTGCACCAGTGACATATCGACCCGAACCTCAGCAATGGTGTCCATGTACCGCTGCAGGCAGGTCTTTTCCACTGCCCTCTGGAATATTGTATTGGTCGCTGGTAAGCTGCTATAAGTGATCTCATTCTTGGCTTGGGGATCTCAGGCTGCCGCCTCCTCCCGGCAGACAGTGACTGCCCCAGAAAGGTTTCCAATGGTCTCTCTCAGGTGCCTGTTCATCTTCTGGCAGTAGCTCTTTCCTAAAAAATCTCCCTGTGCCTTTCCTCCAATTCTGCTCTTCTGTGTTTGGTGGATCTGATTCAGTGAACTGTTCAGAGCACCAAAAATCTCAATTCAAAATGTTGTACCTAGTTCTTAAAGTTCTTAGATGCTAGAGGGAAAAAATGCTGTGCTCACTGGTGAGACTCCATTTTGAATCTCATATCTGCAATTTGAATCTTGAAGTTTTCTTCAGTTTTTTCAGCTCGAGAAATGCCTACTTTTTCCTTTGTTTTTGGTTGTCTAATGCCAGGTCTTGGCACATTTCATTATAACATTTTATGTTCTTGGGCCAACCTGTGAAATCTCTGTTCAATATTTTTACTTCATCATCTTTTCTGTTCACATTAGCTACTATCCATTCAAGAGTAAGTTTCACAGACTCTTCTGACATCCATTTTGATCATTTATTTATCTCCTGTCTTTTTAATGACCTGTTACTTTCTTCATGTATATTGTTCTTGATGTCATCCCACAACTCCTCTTGCCTTTGATCATCAGTGTTCAACAAATCAAATCTATTCTTAAAATGGTCTCTAAATTGAGTTAGGATATATTCAATGTCATCTTTTGGCTCTTGTGAACTTGATATAATTTTCTTCATCTTCAACATGAACTTGCATATGAACAATTGGTGGTCTGTTCCACAGTCAGCCTCTGGCCATGTTCTTACTGATGATATTAGCTTCTCCATCATCTCTCTCCACAAATGTAGTTGATTTGATTTCTGTTTATTCTATATGGGGAGGTTCATAAGTGTAGTCATTGTTTTTGTTGCTGAAAAGGACATTTTTCATGAATAAGTCATTGGTCTTGTAAAATCTATCATGTGACCTCCAGCACCATTTGTGTTACCATGGCCGTATTTTCCTACTACTGATTTCTCTTGTTTCTTTCCAACTTTTGCATTACAATCATAGTAATTATCAGTGCATCATGATTTCATGTTTGATCAATTTGGGAATGCTAAAGTTGGTAAAAATCTTCAGTTTCTTCTACTTTCACATTAGTGGTTGGTGTACTAATTTGAATAATAATCTATTAAATGGTCTTTCTTGTAAGTATATGAATATCATCCTTTCACTGTTAACGTTATACTTCAAGATTGATCTTGGAATGTTCCTTTTGGCAATGAATGTGATGATGTTCCTCTTCAATATGTCATTTTGGTATAGTAGACCATATTTGATTCAAAATGGACACTATCAATCCATTTCAGCTCCCTCCTGTCTAGGATATCAATCTTTAAATCTTCTATTTCATTTTTGACAACTTTCAATTCTCTTTGATTTATACTTCATACAATCCATATTATGATTTCTAATGAATGTTTGCAGCTTTTTCTTCTCCTTTCGAGTTGTGCCATATCAGGAAATGAAGGTTCTGAATGCTTTATTCCATCCATGTCATTACAGTTGACCCTGTTTTGAGGAGTCTGCTCTTCTCTAGTTGTATTGTGAGTGCCTTCCAATCTGAGAGGTACATCTTCAACACTATATCCTACATTACCCTGCTACAATTTATAAAGCTTTCACTGGCTTTTTTTTTTTTTTTTTTTTCAGAAGTAGAGTGCCAGGTATTTCTTCCTAGGCTGTATTGGTCTGGAAGCTTTGCTGAAACCTGTCCACCATAGGTGACCCTTTTGGTATTTGAAATATCAGTGGCATAGATTCCAGTATCACAGCAACATATAAGTCAGTTTTCTATTATTTTGTTATACTGTGGGGACAGATACAACTACAATTAGTCAAATGATCTTACTTAATTTCAAGAGAGCTGAAAAATATGAGGAAGCAGATAGACATTTTAAAGTAATATTTTATTGAGTTGTTGGCAAAAGTTTACACAGTAGTTTAGGTTCCCTTTTGACAATTTACACACAAATCGTTTTGTTATGTTATCTGTTAAAGACATTTATCATGGTCTTTAACTGGCTTCTATTTTTCTACTTCCAGCACTCTAGTTAGCCTGCCCTTTTATTTTCTCATCATTGACTTTGAGTAAGTATTGACTTTATGCTTTTCATACAAAGGTTTTAAAGTAGACCACCAATCTTATGGGTAATATCCTTTATTTTTTGTGTTACTCTGCCATTTCACTAAAAGATGATCCCAGGAGATAGGATAGGTCCTAAGTTTATGGAATATCTCAGGGTGATAGTTTCAGGGAGTTCTCTATTCTTCACCATTCCAGTTTGTCTGCCCAACAAAGAAAATGTCCTTCCATAGATAAATGTTACCTTGACTTTTACAATAACGGACTAATACAATATTTGTCCTTTTGTGACTGACTTATTTCACTCAGCATAATGTCCTCCAAGTTCATCCACGTTATGCATTATTTTGCAGGTTCTACATTATTCTTTAGCATTGCATAGTATTCCATTGTGTGTATGTACCATAGTTTGGATATCCATTCATTGGTTGATGGACACCTTGGCTGTTTCCATCTTTTGGCTACTGTGAATAGGGCTGCGATGAACATGGGTGTGCATATATCTGTTCTTGTCATGGCTCTCACTTCTTTAGGATATATACTTAGTAATGGACTAGCTGTATCAATGGTATTCCTAATTCCAACTTTTGAAGGAATCGCCATCCTGCTTTCCGCAATGGTTGTACTATTTTACAGTCCCACCAGCAGTATATGAGAGTCCCAATCTCTCTACAACCTCGCCAGCATTTGTTACTTTCTGTCCTGTTAAACTTTGCTATTAGTGTTGGAGCAAGATGGTATCTCATTGTTGTACTACAGTGGCTTGGGTATTACTGTATTGGTGGAAGCTATGCCACCAGTATTTCAAATGTTAGCAGGGTCACTTATGGTGGTTTGAACCTTCCAGACTAAGACAGACAAGGAAGAAGGACTTGATCATCTTCTTCTAAAAAATTTGTCACGGGAAACCTTATGAGCTACTCCAGAATAATGTCTGACATAGTGCCGGAATATGAGCTACTCAGCATTGATGGCACTTAACATACTACTGGGGAATAACTGTCTCTTCAATTAAAGTTGACTTAAATGATGTAGATGGAGTCAAGCTTATGTGACCTTCAGTGGCTGAAATGGTATGACTCAAAACAAGAAGAAACAGTGGCAAACATCCATTAGTAATTGGAATGTGAACTGTACAAAATAGAAATCTAGGAATAATGGAAAATATAAAAAAAATAAAATGGAACATTTGAAGATAGATATTGTAGGTATGAATGAGCTGAAAAGGACTGGTAAGGCCATTTTAAATAAGACAATCACATGATATTTTTTGCCTCAAATAAAAAATTAAAGAGGAACAGCATCACATTTATTGTCGAAAAGAACATTGAAAGACCTCTCCTTTCCGTGATAGCACACTATGCATATGCTTTAAATGAACAGCAGTTAATAAGGCTATTATTCAAATTTACACATAGTGTTAAAGTAGAATAAATTGAAAATTTTACTACTTCTGCAGTCTGAAATTGATCAAACATGTAATTGAGATGCATTGATAATTATTGGTGATTGAAATGTGAAAGTTGGAAACAAACACGAAAGATCAGAAATGGAAGATAAGGCCTTGGTAATAGAAAAAATATTGGAGATTGCATGATAGAATTTTGCAAGACCAAATACCTATTTATCATAAATACCTTTTTTAAATAACATAGACAGTGACTATATACATGTGGACCTTGTCAGATGGGGCATACAGGAATCAAATCAACTCTATCTGTGGAAAGAGACAATGGGGAAGCTCAATAGCAGCAGTAAGAACAAGGTGTGGCTGTGACTGTGGAACAATCATATGCTCATATTCAAGCTTCAAGTTGAAGCTGAAGAAAATGAAAATAAGTCCATAAGAGCCAAAGTATGAACTTCAGAATATCCCTCATGAATTTAGAGACCTTCTCAAGAATAGATTTGATCCACTGAATACTAATGAGCAAACACCAGAAGAACTGAACTAGGACATCAAGAACAACATTCATGAAAAAAGCAAAAGATCACCGAAATATAGGAAAGAAAGTAAAAAAGAAAATAGATGTCAATACAGACTCAAATTTGCTCTTGAACATAAGAGTCACTAAAGCAAATGACAGAAATGATGAAGAAAAGAGCTGAATAGAAGATTTCAAAAGATGTCTCAAGAAGACAAAGTAAAGTAATATAATGAAATGTCCAAAGTCCGGAGTTAAAAAAACAAAAGGAAAGAATACACTCAGCATTTGTCAAGTTGAAACAAGTGAAGGAAAAATTCAAGCCTCGAGTTGCCATATTGAAGGATTCTATGGTCAAATCACTGAACAATGCACAAAACACGAAAACAAGATGGAGAAATACAAAGGAACACTGTATTAAAAAGAACTGGTCAGCATTTAAGTATTTCAGGAGGTACTATGTTATCAAGAATTGGTGGTACTAAAGGACAAAGTCCAAGTTATACTGAAGGCATTGGCAAAAAACAAGGCCCTGGGAATTGACAAATACCAATTGAGATGTTTCAAACATATGCAACTCTGCAAAGTCACACTCATCTATGCCAAGAAAATTGGAAGGCAGATACCTAGTCAAGCAACTGGAAGAGATCCATATTTATACCTATTCTAAAGAAAGGTTTTCCAACAGAATATGGAAATTATAAAACACTATCATTAATATCAGAGACAAGTAAATTTTTACAATGATTGTAGCAATACATCCACATGGAACTGCCAGAAATTCAAGCCAAAATCAGGAGAGGTTGTGGAACAAGGGATACCATTGATGATGTCAGATGGATCTTGGCTGCAAGCAAAGAATACCAGAAAGATGTTACCTGTGCTTTATTGACTGTGCAAAGGCATTTGATTGTGTGGTTCATAACTAATTATTGACAACATTATGTATAATGGGAACTTCAGATCACTTCATTGTGCTTATGTGGAATTGGTACATTCACCAAGAGGCAGGCATCCAAATAGAATAAGGGTAGAATTTGTGGCTTAAAATTAGGAAAGGTGTGCATCAGGGTTGTATTCTTCCACCATACTTATTCAGTTTGTATGCTGAGCAAATAATACAAGAAGCTGAAGTACATGAAGAAGAACATGGTATAAGGATTGGAGGAAGATTTGTTAACAACCGGTTATATGCATATGATACAACCATGCTTGATGAAAGCAAAGAAGTGATGAAGCACTTACTAAAGAAACAAAAGACTATAGTCTTTAGCATGGATTCTAACCGGACATAAAGAAAACAAAAATCCTCACAAATGGACCAATAAACAATATCATGGGAAACAGAGAAAAGATTGAGTTTGTTGAGGATTTCATTTTATTTGAATCTACAATCAAAACCCATGGCAAAAGCATGCCAGAAATCAAATGATGCATTTCATTGGGCATATCTGCTGCAAAAGACCTTTTTAAAGTGTTTAAAAAAAACAAAGATGTCACTCTGAGGAATAAGGTGTACTTGACCTAAACCATGGTGTTTTCAATCACCTCATATACATGCAATAGCTGAACAATGAATAAAGAAGACCAAAGAAGAGCTGAGGTCTTTGAATTATGGTATTGGTGAAGAATATTGAATATACTATGGACTGCAAGAAGAATGAAAAGGTCTGTCTTGGAAGGAGTAGGGACAGAATGCTCCTTAGTTGAGAAGATGGCAAGACATTATCTCTTGTAGTTTGGGTATGCTATCAGGAGGGACCAGTCCCTGGAGAAGGACATCATGTTTGGCAAAGTAGAGAGTTAGTGAAAATAAGAAAGACCCTGAACAAGATGGATTGACACAGTGGCTGCAAAAATGGGCTCAGAGATAGATGAAACTGTGAGGATGATGCTTTACAGTTCTGTGTTCTGTTGTACATAGGGGTTGATATGAGGTGGAACCAACTTGATAGCACCTAATGAAACAACTACAAAATACATTACATTTTATAACTTTAAATTCCAGCATCATTTAATATATGAACAACAGTTAACATACAATCTTAATATATAGAATTTATTCCAAATATGCTCCTCACTCTCCCATTTCTGTTACTCAGTGTCCATTAACATCGATATACAACTTAAAACTAAAATTTACTTAGTCCTTATTTTTTACAAACTTGATGTTGCATTGTTTGTGGGATTTAATTATTGAATTTATTTCCTGGAAATATAATATATTTGGTCCATATAATTGCCTGTATTGTGTTTTTTGGAGATCTCTCTGCCTTATTTTTTATTAATTTATTTTTTCCCTGTATAGAAACAAATATTTATTCAATGCTCTTGCTTTTCCAGTTGGACTACTTCCTTGAATAACACTTTCAAAGCTGGTCTAGTAGTATCAAATTCCCAGATATCTTGATTTCCCCCTCATTTTTGAAAGAGAACTTCATTCTGTAGTGAATTCTTGGTTAGCAATTGTTTTCATTCAGTATTTTAAGTACATCATTCCATTGTCCTTTGGGCTCTAGAGTGTCTAGGGAGAAATTCACATAGATTCCTATGAAATACTTTTTGTATATTATACTGTTTTTCTTTTGCTGCTTTCAGAATTCTCTCCTTATATTTGACCTTTAAGAATTTTATTAGGATATGATGTGGTGTTGAACTTTATGTTTTTCTTCCAACTGAAGTGTGTTTAGCTTCCCATATTAGCAGGCTTGGTGCTTTGTTCAGGTTTGGGAAATTCTCTCTGTTATCCCTTGGAAAATTCTTTCTATGCCTTTATTGTTGTAATGGTTCTCTGGGATTCCAATCATTGTAATCAGATTCCTTAACTGAATCCCATATTTCCTTTTGGTTTGTTTGCTTTTCTTTGTTACTTTCACTTGAAATTTGATAAGTTCAGTTATTATGTCTTCTAATTCATTTATTCTCTCTTCTGTCTGTTCAACTTTATTGTGTGTATTTCTCTTTTTCTAATCCACTTGCTTTACTTTCCAGTAGTTCTCTTTGACTTTTTGTTTTTAATTTCCTTGTTGAGTCTGTCATTTTGTTCTTTCATTTATTCCCTGATCTCTACTAATTTGATTTGTCTGTGCTTTTTGTATTCTTTAAACATGTTTAACTCCATTGTCTGAAAAATTTAAACTTTTTTCCGTTAGTCTGGCCTCCAAAGGAGAAATGTCTTCTTCATGTTCTGTTTTTGATTGGTTATTCTCCTCTTGTGATTTTGTGTGTTTTGCTACTTTTGTTGAAACTGGGCCACTTTGTTATTGTCTTCTTTTTTTCTTTAAGTTTTGTATTACTACTTTTGTCAGAAAATTATCTGAATGGGTAGCTTTGTGGTACACTAGAAAAGCTGTCAGCTGCCAACTTAAAGTCTGGGTCCCACACCCACCAGCTGTTTCATGGGAGAAAGTCACCACGGTCTGCTTCTGCAAAGACTCACAGTCCTGGACAACTCATGGAGCAGCTCCACTCTTACCTATGGGATTTCTATGAGTCTGAATCTACCCATTAACAGTGGGTTTGGTATCACCTCCTGAGAACCATTAGAAAAAACTTGTATCTTTAGGTTTTTTTCTGTGCTGATTCATAAGTTCTGGATACTTTATGTCTGGAATTCAATGTGCATGCACAGGAGGGAAAGTTTAGCTGATCACAGACATTGATATAAGTGGTGGGGCTCAATTTTTATTGAATATATGGGGCTATATCTTTCCCTAATGGGTGCACCTGCATATGCACTCCCACAGTGCCGCACTGTGGACAGGGAACCAGCTATTTCCTTCTGTGTTGCCTCTCTGAAGAATTCCCATTATCCTGATGCCCTTGCAGTTCTTCCCAGACCTAGTACTCATATATCTCAGGCCCCAAAGATTCAGCAGCATTCTTACTACACCATGGTCTACTTTCACTTCCTCTCAATTATGCATCTATGATCATCCGCAGCCAATCTGTGATGCCTTAAAAGACTCTAATTTTTTTACCTGAAGTAACACATTTTATGTTTTGTTAGTTTGGTCACTGCATACATTGATAAGCATTTTATTGTCATTGGATATTTCCCTTCTGACCTGACACTCAACTACAAAGCAAGTGCCATGTATTTTATATAATTTTGTTTATTAATTTATTTTATAACTGATATTTCTTTCTTAAAATTAATAATAATCTTCTAATATACATGCAGAAATGATATGTATTTTCCCAGCATAACCACAACCATGTGTCCAGGACATATTTCAGGTAATATAACATTGCTGTTTCCTTTAAAACCACTTATTTCCTTTCTCTAATCACTGTCCCTTTACTTCAAAATAACTACTCTTTTGACTTCTAAAAGTATTAATTATTTTATTTTAATTTTTATACTATATTTAATGTATAAAATATTTATACAAAAATGTCCAAACCTTAGTTCAATGAGTTTTCAGAAGTTAAATAAACATGTGAAATCAATATACCAATTAAGATATATAACATTTTTGGCATCTCAGAAACAATTTTCATACCCCTTTCTGGTTATTACTCCTTTCCTCTGAAAAGAAGTTACAGTTCTAACATATACCACAACAGTTAACTTCTCTGAATTTTATAAAAATGTAATCATACATTTGGTTTAGTTTTATTTGCTCAATAATGTGCTAGTGAGGATTATTTCTGTTATACATAGTTCATTTATATTATTTGCTATGTAGTATGCATTGTATTACTATATCATGATTTATGTATCCATTCTAAGGTTGTTGATCTTTGGGAAGTTTCAAGTACAGCTGTTATAAATAATGCTGCTGCTGTGAATATTATTTTTATTTTTTCAAATGTACGTATGCAAATTTGTGGACTTTTGTTAGGAGTAGAATATCTGATTATTTTATGCTCAGATTTACAAAAAAAATACCAAACGTTTTTTCCATAGTTATTGTACCAATTTAAATCTTACCAAAAGTTTACAATACATTGAGTATGTTTACATCTTTGAGTGTACTTGATGTTATCTGTCTTTTCTACTTTAGTGTTTTGGTATTGTGTACTGTACTGTGGCATTAATTTTCATTTCTCTAATGGCTAATTAAATTGAGACTCTTTTATACAATTATTTTTAATTTGATATCTTTTTATAGAGCTTGTCCCTATCTTTGCCCATTTTTCTCTTGGGTTTTTTCCTATTTGTTATTAGTTAATAGGAGTTCTTTCGTGTTTGGAATGAGAATCCTGTGTGAGATAAATATGTTAAAAATAACAGTGCCCACTAAAGACCTTGCCATTTTACTCTTTTACTAGTGTTTTTGAATTGAAAACTTTAAAACATATATTTAAATTTTAATTTTAAAAGTATATTTAAAGCTTTATATATTATGTTCTTTAGGTTTAGTATGGTATTCTTCCCCAAATTCTTTAAATGGATATTTAGATCAGTAGATTTATTTTTTTTAATTTGTACATTTATGTCTGTAAATTCCTTCTTACCACAGCTTTATCTCTCTGCTTTGATATGATGTACTTTCATTATCATTCAGTTCAAAATACATTCTAATTTTCTTTATAATTTCTTCTTTGCTCCATCAGCTATTTAGACTTTTATTGCTTAATTTTCAAGAAGTTGGATATTTTTAGTTTTCTTTTTGTAATTACTTTTATTTTAATTCTATTATAGTGATAAAGGAGCTCTGGTAGCATAGTGCCTAATGCATTGGACTGCTAACTAGAAGGTTGGCAGTTCAAACCCATCAGCTACTCTGTGGAAGAGAGAAGGGTGATCTACTTCTGTAAATATTTACAGCCTTGGAAACCCAATGGGGGTTACTATGAGTGAGAATTAACTTTATGGCAACAAGTTTGGTTTTCTTTTTGGTTATAGTCATAAAGAATACTCTGAATAATTAAATTCCTTGAGAAATTTTTAAGAATTTCTTTATAGATTAGAATATGGTCACTTTAAGTAGTAATTTAAGTATAATCAGAAAAAAAATTCAATGATATTGTCACTGAATGCAATGTTCTATACATGTCAATTATACTCAATTATGTTAATTTTATTGCTCTAATTATGTATATCCTGACTGTTATTTTGTCTGCTTACCCCTCACTGTTAAGTAAGGGAGGCTTGTTAAATAAAGTATTCTACTGTATTTGCATATTTGTGTATTTATCTTTTATTTTTGTCATATGATAAATTTAATTTGAATCTGTTATTGGGACCATATTGATTTAACATTATGAGATATTTCTGGTTGATTTACTTTTTTAATTAATATTAAGTGGATTTTTATCTCTATAATTTTTACCTTCAAGTTTAATTTTTCTAGTATTAGTATAGCTATATCACTTCTCTTTTGTTTGTATAACATGATTTATTCATCTTTTAAATTTTGATATTTTTGTATTCTTATATTTAATATATGTCTTTTATAAGCATCATGTTATTTTTTCAGACTTACAATCTTACACTTTTACTTGAAATATTTAGTCCATTTATACTTAATATAATTAGCTTAAATAAATAGGTTTATGCCTATCAGCTTCATATTTGTTTTCTATACTTAATATAATTACTTTTATTATTACATTTTCACTTACCATCTTAAGTTATTTTTTACAGTATATATCTCTTGTATGTGTTTTTTTTTGTCTAAATATTTTGTACTATTCAATTTATACTATTTTTAGTATGTTATATTATTTTAGAGATTATAGCATACATCCATAACTCAAGGACCTCTAGTGGCACAGTGGTTAAAGCATTGATCTGCAAACCAAAATGTCAGTGAACCCACCAACCACTCCATAGGAGAAAGCTGAGGCAGTCTGCTTCTGTAAAGATTTACAGCTGTGGAAGTCCTATAGGGCACTTCTACTCTGTCCAATAGGGTCTCTATGAGTAAGAATTGACTTAATGGGGGATCCATGACTCATTAAATGTAAATTTTCACTTTTATCATTTTTTTTTAAATAATATAACAAATGTTGAATACTTTAACTCCTCTTACCCTTTTTAATACAGTATTTTATCCTTTTTTTTAAGGGAACATTACTTTATATAAATTTCAATTTACACAAGGAACTTACTGAAAATTGTTGTTTATGTAGTCAATATTAATAGGAAATAGCCCTTACATTTGCCCATTTCAGTTCCTTTAATTATTTCCTGCTTAAATTTTAATAGTTCTGTCTGGAGTTATTTTTCTTCTTCTTGACACTCACACAACAAAAACACAAAACAAACAAACAAAAAAATCCATCTGCCTTTAAATTGTCTTTTAATTGAGGCTTATTGGTGATTAGTCTTTTGTCCCCCCATTCCACAGGTATCTTCATATTCCTATTCTATAGATATTTTCAGTAGGTTAGCTTTGCAAACAATCATTAAAAAGGCAGAAAAGGAAGGGAAAACAAAAATGGATGTCAGAAGATACTCTGAAACTTGCTCTTGAATGAAGAATAGCTAAAGCAGATAGAAGAAGTGACAACATATAAGAGCAGAACAGAATATTTTAAAGGGCTACTCAAGAAGACAAAGCATAGTTTATAATGAAATGGGCAAAGACCTGGAGTTAGAAAACCAAAAGAGAAGAACACTCTCCACATTTCTCATGCTAAAAGAACTGAAGAAATATCCAAGGGTCAAGTCACAATGTTCCAGGATTCTATAGGCAAAATGTTGAATGATGTGAGAAGCATTAAAATAAGATAAAAAGAATACACAATGTCATGGTACCAAAAAGAACTAGTTGATGTTTAGCTACTTCAGGAGATAGCATATGATCAAGAGCCGATGTTATAAGAACAAGTCCAAGTTACACTGAAGGAATTGGCAAAAAACAAGACTACAGGAATTGATAGAACACCTACTGAGAAGTCTCAACAAATGGATGAAGCACTGGAGGTGCTTACTCATCTATACCAAGAAATTTGGAACACGGTTACCTGGTCAAGTGACAGGAAGAGATCCATATTTGTTCCTACTCCAAAGAAAGGTAATCCCAAAGAATTTGTAAAAGATCAAACAGTATCATGAATATAACATGCAAGTAAAATTTTGCTGCACATAATTAAAAAAATCATTGCAGTAATATGCTGAAAGAGAATTTCCAGAAATTCAAGCTGGATTCAGAAGAGGATGTGGAATGAAGGATACCATTGCTTGATGTCAGATGGATATTGGCTGAAAGCAAAGAATACCAGAAAGATATTTACTTGTGTTTTATTGATTATACAAAGGCATTTAACTGTGTGGATCATAACAAATTATAGATAACATTGAGAAGAATGGAAATTCCAGGACACTTAACTGTGCCCATGAAGAACCTGAACATAGACCAAAAGGCTGTCATTTGAGCAGAACAAGATGATACTACATGGTTTAAAATCAGGAATGGAATGTGTCAGGCTTTTATTCTTTCAGCATACTTATTCAATCTGTATGCTCAGCAAATAATCAAAGAAGCTGGACTATAGGAAGAACATGGAATCAACATTGGAGGAAGACTTCTTAACAACCTGGTATATACAGATGACACAACCTAGCTTACTGAAAAAGTGGAGATGACTTGAAATATTTACTGATGAAGATCAAAAACTATAGTCTTCAGTATGGATTATACCTCAATATAAAGAAAACAAAAATCTCTCAACAGGACCAATAAACAACATACTGATAAATGGAGAAAAGATTGAATTTGTCAGAGTTCATTTTACTAGGATCCACAATCAACACCCACCAGAACAGCAGTCAAAAAATCAGACGTCATATTGCACTGGGCAAATCTGCTGCAGAAGATCTCTTTAAAGTGTTAAGAAGCAAATACGTTAACTTTGAAGCTAAGGTGTGCCTAACACAAGCAATGGAATTTTCAAAGATACCTGGACAACAAACAAGGAAGACTGAAAATATTATGGACTGCGGGCAGAACTAAAAAAATCTGTCCTGGAAGAAGTGCAGCCTGAGTGCTCCTTGGAAGCAAGAATGGCCAAACTTCATCTCACCTACTTTGGTCATGTTGTCAGAAGGGAGCATTCTTTGGAGATGGATATCATGCTTGGTAAACGAGGAGGTCAGCAAAAAAGGGGAAGACTCTCAACAAGATAGGTTGACACAGTGGTATAGCAAGAGTTGTGATGACAGCGCAGGACTGGAGAAGTGTTTCATTCTGTTGAACATAGGGTCTCTATGAGTCGGAGTTAACTCAAAGACACCTAACAGCAACAACAGGTTTGCAATTAATTTCTTTCAACACTTAAATGTTCCATTTGATTGTTCAGCTTCCATAATTTCTGTTGAAAAGAATATTGTTAGTTTTATTGTGGCTTTCTGGTTTCTGTTAAGTTTTTCTCTTTGTCCTTATTTTTCAGCATTTTTAATTTCACCTTTCCTGTATTTATGCACCCAATGTTCACTGAGTTTTTTGAATATGGAATTGATATGGTTCATAAATTTCTGAAAATTCACAATCAGTTTTTCAATGACTCTGTTTTAAAATTTTGCTCTTTTCATATTTTTTCTCTCAATTCCTTCTGAGAACCCAAACACATGAATGCTAACCTCTTGACTGTGTTTTCACAGTATTTCTACATTCTGTTCTTGATTTTTTTTTCCAATTTTTTTTTTTTTTACTTCATATGGCTCTGTTTTCCCACTGCATTAACATTATCTTCTGCTCTTTCAACCTGCTGCTAAATCTACTCACTATTAATTTCAGTTTTTCAAGTATTGTTTTTCAGTTTTATAAATATCACTTTTCTTGTCTAAATTCTAATTATTAAAGACTTCATCTTTTCATCTATTTTTTAAACTCTTTGTCTATTTTCTTAAGTACTTTTTTTCTTTTGTACTAATTTATAGCAGTTTTGATTTTTCTACTAACTCCAATATCTGGCTTACATGAGAAACTGCTTTTATTTTATCTTATTTCTTTTCCCTCTCAGTTTTTAATTATTTGGTTCTGCCTCTTTGCATGTCTACTAACATTATTGTAATTTAAAATTTGTATTGAGTTCAAAAAAACACTAGTGACCTCTAATGATACTATTGTTGACCAGAGATAGTTCATCCTTTTCTCTGCTAGAAATAGAGGGGGAAGATGATCTAATCAGAGACTAAACTAGGTGAAAAGAGAACTTTCACCCTTACTAATATTCATTTTATCTCTAGCTTAGTCCTTCTTCTAAACTTTCCAGAGCTTTCAACTGCGAGCTTGAAAAGTCTTTGTCTTCTCTACCTACAGATAAAGGAATATTTCTGTCATCTAATGACACTAAGTGCCTTAGAGAGAATGACTCTGTCAAATCTTTGCCTTGGATTCTATGAACTATATCCAGGTCTTAATTTTTGAAATATTCCCTTTCCTACAGATTGTTTACTTATACATACATTGTTGTTGTTGTTGTTGTTGTTATGTGCCCTCAAGTCAGACCCAACTCATAGTGACCCCTCCTTGGGTTTCTGAGGCAGTATCACTGCAGAAGTAGATTGCCCCATCTTCCTTCCAAGGAGTTGCTGGTGGGTTTGAACTACCAGCCCTCTGTTTAGCAGTCCAGTGCCTTAGGCACTGTGCTACCAGAGCTCCCCATACATACATTAGTTTGCTAAAATCCAACATGGCAATCCTAATTTCATATAAACTAGAGAGATTTAGTACAGTACATGCCAAAGAATGATTAGCATGATTAGCATCACATTAATGCTATAAGCATAAGCACAGCTGGGTTAGTGTCATTAATAGACTGGCAACAAATTTTCTCATCTTATAATTGTAGTACAACAACTGGTAACCCAGTAGGCAGCCAAGAAGTCATTCCAAGAATGACCATCTTATGTTGAAATGACATGTGTATTTATAGTTTCTGATTCCAGAAAACCCAATATTTTTTCTTTGGTTTAACTTCAAATTTTTCTCAAAAATGGATGGATTGATCTCAAAATGGCCCTTAACCGTATTGAACACATCAAACATATGGAACCTCCTACAACCACTCAAAGAAAAAAGACAATTATACAGCCTGCTATTGGCTAGACTTTAGGCAGCACATCAATTCTGAGATTGATTGTTGCCATAGTTACCTTGACTGGTCTAATCATCCCACATGGGAGGTGAGATTAAAATACCCAAAGAATAGAAAGATCCAGGGACAAATTACTTCTGTTTTTCATTTTTGCTAAGAATGCTCCACAATATATTTTCAGACTGAAAACCAGGTCTTTTATTTTGTGTGTGTGTGTGTGTGTTTGTGTATGTGTGTGTGTTGAGCTTTTGAAAGAAGTCCTACAAACTATTATACTGCAAAGGCCAAGGAAAATGATCAGTTCTTGATCATTTAGGTCCATAGGAAAATGATTGTAATTGTTGCTAATTAAAGAAAATTGTTTGTGAGAAAACACAATGTGGTAACAGAGAAGCTCAATCCTCTTGATAAAGTTTCCAAGTTTAATTGACAACCTCCTCATCAAATGCATGTGGGCATGCGTGGGTAAGCACACACACATACACATGTGTGTGCCACACACAGGAACAATTCTCTAGTCTCTGATACTTTCCATCTGTCAGTGAGAATAAATCTCTCCAATCGTTTTTTAAAACCCTTTCTGTTTTGGTGAAGCTTTGAGATTTTACCCAGTGAAAGCTTGGCAGGAAGCATACGTTTCTTGCTCAAGTTCCTGAACATGACAGCTGTGCTTCTCTCACACAACTTGGGAAAATGTTCCTAGTCTTAATCAACTGGCACAAGGCAGCAGAGGGGCTAAATACAGCTCGTGTCATGGAGCATCCATAAATGTGTCACTTTCTCTCTTTTCTAGAGACTCTACTCTGTATCTTTTTTTTTTTTTTAATCTTCCCCTATTTTTTCAGTCTGTGCCACTTCTCTAGCTGGAGTTGTGTCTATTCTGATAACTGATATCTCAGTATCTTCTTGACTACACAGTAACTCACAGTACTTTAGGAAGGATGAATGTCCACTTTTATGCTATATTGTTTATATTAAAACTAAGAAGTGAAAAAAATCTTGTTTTCTTTCTGGGATACTGCACAAATTCTCCACAGTTTTGGCACAAGATGCATCCTTTAACAAAATCAACAAGAGTAAGGGTAATTGCAGCAGATTTTTGAACAATTGTTGCTAAATGTCAGGCACCAAACTAGGCTTCTTACATCTCTCATCATCACATAAGATGTATCTTCACCATGTCCCTATTAAGTGGATATTAGTAGCATAGTTCCTAAGGCCAGAGGTTGGCAGTTCAAAGCCACTAGCCACTCCACAGAAAGAAGTCTGGGCAATCAACTTCTGTAGAGATTTACTAACTCGGAAACCCAAAGGGGCTCACTGTTAGTTGGAATCAACTTGATGGCTGTGAGTTAGGTTTTCTTTTGGTTTTCTTATCTCTGCAGATAATAAAACTAAGTCTTATTGAGAGTAATTGATTTGGCTTGGACACATATTTAATAAGTTTTTCTTCACAATGATAGTCTATTTCAGTTCTAATTTGAGGACTTACATCAACTCTATATGAACATAATTTCCCAGCCAACCTAGAGCCAGGAGCAGCAGCCATCAACATTTCTGCTGCCGAATAGATTGCTCCGTGAGGGTCAGAGGGGTGGGCAAGAGGGGCTGGGGTCCTCTGAGTCCTGACTGGAGAAGTTCTTGCTGATGTGAAGGACCTACTCCTACAGCTTCTTGTGCTGTTGGTGTTTGAGATGACCTTGTTCAGGAGGGCCTCCTATTTCTGGTTCCTGGCTGAGCTTCCTGGAGCAGGGGTAGAAGGTAAGACATGTGGAAAGGATTAGGGCAGTGTGTACCAAACCTGCCTGGATCTTACTAATCATTTGGGGAACTTGTTAAAAATACAGATTTCCAAGGGTCTGTCACTGAGGATTTGAGGGTTGGGCTCAGATGGGGTGGGCAGTAAAGGGCTCTCTAAACATGTGACCAGGAGGCCAGGAAAGGAAGTGGGAGACAGCAGCACCCTGGAAGTACTAGGGAGGCCAGCAAGTGAGCAGAGTGGTTTGGAACAACTAAGGGAGACAAATTTGTCTGTCAGTTTGTTGTACTATGATGGGTTGTGTGTTTCTGTGAGGCTGGAGGCTATGCCACCAGTGTTTCAAATGCCAACAGGATTAGCCATGGCAGACAGGTTTCAGAGGAGCTTCCAAACTAAGACAGACACAGAAGAAGGAAGAGGTCATCCACTTCTCAAAAAATTGCCAATGAAAACCTTATGAATAGCAGTGAAACACTGTCTGATATATAGTGGAAAACTTCATGAATAGCCCTGGAACATTGCCTGACATAGTGCTGGAAGATGAGGCCGTCAGGTCGAAAGACACTCAAAATATGACTGCTAAAGGGCTGTCTCCTCAAAATAGAACCAACCATACTAATGTGGATACAGTAAAGCTTTTGAGACCTCCATTTGCTGATGTGGCACAACTCAAAATGAGAAGAAACAGCCGCAACATCCATTAATGATCAGAACATGGAATGTACAAAGTATGAATCTAGGAAAATTGAAAGTTGTCAAAAATGAAATGGAACACATCAAGATTGATGTCCTAGGAATCAGTGAGCTAAAAAGGACTGGTTTGGGTCATTTTGAATCAGACAACCATATGATCTACTATGCTGGAAATGAAAAATTAAAGAAGAATTGGGTGGCATTCATCATCACAAGGAATGTTTCAAGATCTATCCTGAGGTATAATACTGTCAATGATAGGATAATACCCAAATACCTACAAGGACTACTAGTTAACACTACTATTATTCAAATTTACACACCAACCACCAAACCCAAAGAAGAAGAAATTGAAGATTTTTAACAAGTTCTGCAGTCTGAAATTGACTGAACATGTAATAAAAATGTGCTTATTATCAGTGGTGCTTGGAATGCAAAAGTTGGAAACAAAGAAGAATCACCAGTAGTTGGAAAATATGACCTTGGGATAGAAATAACACTGGAGATTGCATGATAGAATTTTGCTGGACCAATGACTTATTCATTGCAAATACCTTTTTGCAACAACACAAATGGAAGCTAGACATGTGGAATTCACCACATGGAGTACACAGGAGTCAGAATGACTACACCTTTGGCAAAAGGCAATGGACAAGGTCCATATCTTCAGCCAAAACTAGGCCAGGAGCTGATTATGGAACACACTATCAACAACTCATTGTTATTGTTGTTTGTTGTTAAGAGCCATCAAGTCATTTCCGACTCATAGCGACCCCATGCACAGCAGAACAAAACACTGCCCGATCCCACACCAGTGCCACAATCGCTGGTATACTTGAGCCCATCATCACAGCCACCATGTCAATCCATCTCGTTGAAGGCCTCCCCCTCTTTCATCGACCCTCCACCCTACCAAGCATGACATCCTCCTCCAGGGAATGGTCCCTT
>NW_006921765.1:3693531-3705252 GCF_000298275.1 Orycteropus afer afer | reverse complement strand
AAAAGTTGGAACTAGAAATACCATTTGACCCAGCCATTCCATTACTAGGTATATACCCTAAAGAAATGAGAGTCATGACAAGAACAGATACATGCACACCCATGTTCATTGTAGCACTATTTACAATAGCCAAAAGATGGAAACAACCTAGGTGTCCATCAACTGAGGAATGGATATCCAAACTATGGTGGATACACACAATGGAATTCTATGCAACCCTAAAGAATTATGTTGAATCTGCAAAACACTGCATAATGTGGATGAACTTGGAGGACATTATGCTGAGTGAAATAAGTCAATCACAAAAGGACAAATATTCTATTAGTCCGTTATTGTAACAGTCAAGGAAACGTTTATCTATGGAACGTCTTTTTCTTTGTTGGTTACCATGGGTGGGAGGGGAGGGGAGGGAATACCATTAGTTAGTCAGAGATAAGTTTTGATTTAGGTGAAGAAAAGAGCAATGCAGCAAATGTGAGTGATCATTATAGTGGCATTGAAGAAGAGAAAGACATAGAGAGGTACCTGGGAAGTGCAGATAAGAAAGATGAACCCTTATGCCCACAAAGTACGGCATGGTCAGTGAAGGCAAACATGGGTATATGGGTAGATAGATAGGTGGACAGACTGAAATATTTGGTTTGCATATGAAGTGGAGAGTGCACCCAAGAACACGTATAGGGTTGGCAGACAGTGGTCCAATAACTTTATGCGTATGATCTGAAATCCCAGGTGTATAATAGGGCTGACAAGGAGCAAGGTTGTAGTCACTGCTTGGTCATAGCCAGCTACCCAGAGGGACCAAGTAGTTGAACCTGTGGGCTCAGGACCATAGTCACAGAGGACATCAAGCTCAATTGGCATAACATAGTACACAAATCATTGTTCCACCTCCTACTGTGGTGAGTAGCAACTGAGATCTTAAAAGCTTGCAAGCTGCCATCTAGATGCAATGATGAGTCTCTCCTTGTCCAGAACCAAGAAGAATTAAGAAAACCAAAAATTCATGGAAACAAATAGTCCTAGCGACTGGTACACCATCAGATCTGCAGCCTATATGACTATGAGACCAGAAGAAATAGATGGTGCTTGGCTACTACTGTCAACCACTTGGAAAAGGATCTTTGTAGGAGATCCTGGAATCCTGGATAGACAGGGAGAACAATGTGGAACAAAACTCAAAATCATTAAAAAAAAAAAAAAAAAAAGTGGGGAACAGGTTTGCTGGCCTGATGGAGCCTGGTGGAACCACTGAGACTATGGCCTCTATCTGCCCTTCAGGTCTGGAATTGAACACACACCTGTAGCTTCCAGCCAAACAACAGGCAGGCATATCAGTTGAGCATTTACCTGAGGTAGATACACTCCTTGGAGAGAACAAACATGAGACAAAGAAGGGCTGCTCAGGCACAGGGAGACAGCTCAGGGGGTAGGAGAGCATGGAGGGGTGGACATAGGAAAGAGGTAACTATCGGGAGGAAGTGGGAGGAGAGATGTTTCATTGTGCTAAATTGTGGTCAACGTCATGAGACAGAGTGTACATGATTGGCTGTATGGAAAGTGTATTTGCTCTGTAAATTTTCCGCCAAATCACAATTAAAAAAAAAAAAATCCTCACAATTGGCCCAATAAATAGCTTCACAGTAAATGAAGGAAAGATTGAAGTTGTTAAAGTCTTCATATTACTTGGTTCCACAATCAACACCATTGGAAGCAGCAGTCAAGACATCAGATGATATATTCCATTAGGCAAAGCTGCTGCAGAAGACCTCTTTCAAGTGCTGAAGAGCAAAGATGTCTCCTTGAAGACAAAGGTGCACCTAAATTAAGCCATGGTGTTTTCAATCACCTCATATGCATGTGAGAGCTGGACAATGAATAAGGAAGACCAAAGAAGTCGATGCTTTTGTGTTGTGGTGTTGGCAAAGAATACTAGAAGTACCATGGACTTCTAAAAGAACTAACAAATCTGTCTTGGAAGAAGTGCAGACATAATATTCCTTGGAAACAAGAATGGCCAGACTTCACTTACCTACTTTGCTCATGTTGTCAGAAAGGACCATTCCCTGGAGAAAGATATCATGCTTGGTAAAGTAGAGGGTCAACAAAAGAGGGAAAAGCCCTCAACAAGATGGATTGACCCAGTGGTTGCAACAATGGGCTCAAGTATAGCAAGTATCATAGGGCTGGCACAGGACTGCACAGTGTTTCATTCTGTTGTACACAGGGTTGCTATGATTCAGAGTTTACTCCATGACACCTAAAAACAACAAGCCTGTTTATGATACCCTGGGAGCTGCAGCTTGGTCATTCAGCAGGGGAAACTGCTGCTGATATTTGACCTTTTATATTGTTGTTATTACTGTTGTTAGGTGCCATTGGATTGGTGCCAACTCATAATGACAATAGAAGGAAATACTGCCCAGTCATCTGCCATCCTCGTAATGTTTTCTACACTTGAGGCCATCATTGCACCCACTGTGTCAGTCCATCTCATGGAGGGTCTTCCCTCCTTTTTTTTTTTTTTTTTTTGTTTTGACCTTCTGTGAAATTTTTTACCTTCATTATGAAATTTGAGTTTGTTCCACATTTTTCTCCCCCTTTATCCAGGACCTTCTATTTTGATACCCTTCAGAGAGGTAGGGAGTGGTAGCAACCATCTAGTTCTAGTCTCAGTGTAAGGGAGGCTGAGGTTTACGTGGTCTATTTCTCCTTTGGACTACTTGTTTCCACGTATCTTTGATTTTCTTCACTCTTCTTTGCTTTGGATGGAGAGAGACCCAAAGTTTCACTTTAGATGGCCACTTGCTAGCTTTTCAGACCCCAGTCTCACCACAATATGATGTAGTCACTGTCTTTGTAAACTGTTACTCAAATTGTGTTAGCTGTCCCTAGAGACTGAAGTCTTAAGGCATCAAGGCCAGTAACTTACTACCTTGAGGTGCTTGGTTATGGTCCCTGATTGCTGTTTTATATATACACATATATATGTGTATGTAGGGAGATCCAGTGGCATAATGCCTAAGATATTTCACTGCTAACCAGAAGGTTGGCGGTTCAAACCCAACATCCACTCTGCAGAAGGAAGACTGGGCAATCTATTTCCATAGAGATAGTGCCTGTGAAAGCCAAGGATGGGTTGCTATGAGTAGGAATTGATTTCATGGCAGTAAGTTTGGTTTGGTGTGTGTGTGTGTGTGTGTGTGTGTGTGTCATACTGCCATTGAGTCAATTCTGACTCATAACAAAACCCCTGGCAGTAAATCTTTAAGGAAGTAGATTGCCCTATTTTCTATAGAATAGAATTAACCTTCTGGTTAACGTTAAAATTCCTTAGGTGGTGTACCACCAGAGCTTCTTGGTCTACTATATATGTGGATATATTTACAGCACATAGAAAGAGGTATGGAGAAATATCTTCTGCCAAATTTATATATGGTCATAGATGTAGTCTTGTTCTCTTAAACATATCTGTTCAGCTTGATAGTCTACCTAGCATATACTTATAGATTATTTGTTGTTACTGATATGGCACGACCGTCCATAAATCTTGGGTACCTCTCTGTGTCTTCTGCCATTAAGGTGAACATTAACACAAGAGAGGTGCATTCTCCTTAGAACAATTGACCATACTAGATGAAAAGAGCAGTATTTGCCCAGGAATAAAACTCTTATAAATAAAGGTGGGAAGGGATAGAAAAGAAAGAAAAATGGAAATGGTAAACATGGGGAAAAGTGACAAAATGTGTATGAATTGCTGAATGGGAAAGCAATTCGCTCTGCAAACTTTCACTCAAGTCACAGTAAATTTTTCTAAAAATATCTATAATATTTAACCACTCTTTCTCCCTTATGTGGAATAGGACATAGAGCCAAATACCTAGGTTTGAATTCTAATATTACTTATAATTACCCCTTAGCCCTATAAAAATCATTCAACAGTACTTAAACCTTTGTGATTTTGCATCTAAATGGTAATTAAAATATCTGCCTTACCTAGTTTCTCTAAAGCTTAAGATAATGTATGCATATATACATATCCAAAAATAAATATATAGCTGGAGAGACTGACTATATATATTTTCACAGATGGCAGATATGTACAAGAGAATTTGGAAATCCAACTATACTTGCTAATAATTTCAACTGATGACAAGTAACCTTCCAGATGAGGAAACCTCCGTGGTCTAGAAGAATTAAAGTTCATTGTGATGTTTAATGTATATTGCTAAGATGGTTATCATTATTGGTATCATCATCATTATCAACATCATAATTCACTTAATCATCAAATAATCACCTGTCAATATCACATGCTTCTTTAGAGACCTCAGAATATAAATAAATAGAAAAGAAAGCCATTGTAAACAGCAAAGATTCCTTTGGAAATATCTTCTGTCTTTTACCCCTTCTTTCCTCTATTTTAAATTAGTTTGGTTATTATTTGGCTCCTCATCCTATATTTTTCTTCTTGATCTTCTCTAAACATTTTTCTTTGATTTTTTTAATATTTCACTCCATATTTTTTTTAAATATATATTTTTCTTTTCTTTCTTTCTTCTGATAATGGTGCTTTGAGCATCATTTAGATTTTTAATAGGATTCCTAGTTATAAAACACAGGTCTAAAGTCAAAGCTTCTCTCATTACAATTTCTTTCCAGATATTATCCAAGGCTCTTGCATTTTTTAATTAAACACATAAAATGAATTTTATAATAATACCTTTTCTTAGAATTAGAAATGTCTCCCTTTATGTTCTTTTGTTAAATAGTTATAATATGTGTAATTTCAATATGTGTATGGTGTATTGATTATGGTGATCAAATGGTGGCCCCAAGTTAGAGTGTTGTTGTTGTTGTTAGGCAACTCTGGCTCACAGCATCTCCATACACAATTAAGAAAATGCTGCCAGTCCTACACCATCTCCATGATCAGTTGAAGATCGAATCTTTGTGATTGGGTTTTCATTGGGCGAATTTGGAAAAAAATCACCAGGTCTTTCTTCCTAGTTTGTCTTAGTCTAGAAGCTTCTCTGATACCTGTTCAAAATCATGTCAACATGCAAGCCACCGTTGACAAATAGGTGATACCTTCACATGAGGTACAGTGACCTGAAATAGAACTTGGTTTCCTGCTTGGAAAGTAAGATTTCTACCACTAAATTACCATTCCCACCATAAGTCATAACATTATTCAAACTATATCCTGCAAGCCTTGGCTATATTAGTATTTCTTGGTGTGATGCCATATATGTCAAAAGCCTATATGGTGATGATAGGTTGAGAAACTTAAACATAAACATTTCTGAGTTCAAAATGAAGTTCCCCATCATTCTTGATTATGTTCTCCCAACTTCAATTTAAAAAACTAATGGCTGTAGAGTCAACTCAGATTAATGGTGACCCCATGTGTGTCACAATAGTCCTGTGCTCCATAAAGTTTTCAATTGTTGGCTATTCAGAAGTATATGACCAAGACTTTCTTCTGAGATAACTTTGGTGAATTCAGAACTTCAATCTTGTAGTTAACTGATGAACACATTAATTTTTTAGACTACCCAAGGACTCTTACCTCAATATGGTTATTATTATGTTGAAAGGAGAAAAAAAAACTAGGAGGAGGTTGTACAATGTTACAGTGAGTGTGGACCCTCTGGGTGATACAAACTGCAAATGTGCTTGGCTGCTAACCAAAATGTTTGTGGTTCAGGTGCAACCAGAAGTGCCTCAGAAAATTCCTGGCAATCTACTTCCAAAAAATCAACTGTTAAGAACACTATGGAGCAAAATTCTACTCTAACACACATAAGTTGGGGTCAACTTAATGCCAAAAAGTTTATAATAGAAATAATTACTCCAATTATTATATAGGTCTTGTACAAAATGTTCATTTTATAGGTACATCAAATAAATCTACTGACCTAACTCCCATGATATCCAGGAAGGAAACATGAAAAAATATATTAAACAGGGATGTCCAGTAAGTTGGTAGAATAGGCAAACAAGCTACACAGACTTTTTAAACTAAGAAAAGAGAAACCAATTGACACAGATACAGAAGATAATCTTGGAGTCCTGAACTTTGATAGGAAGGATACAGAAGTGGATTAAACACCAAATAGTAGAAGCACCTGCATGAAAACAGTGAATAAGAAGACAAACTGAGCTGACGATTGTCAGCTATCCTGGTGGTATGGACAGTTTGAATATTTCCAAGTAGTGTTAGGACCTGAGAATTAACCTAAAAAATCAGCACTTCTCACCAAGGGCTGCATGGACAACTGCACTGGTGGCAGATGACTAGAAAGGGAAACAGAAAAGAAGGAGATAAATTGAGCTGTGGATTTTCCACTGTTAGGAGGGTGCCACCATATTTAATGTTAACAAGCCATGTGACCATTTTGGATATTTCAAGCATCAGCGTGCTTGTTCAGATTCCAAGGACTTAAGAATAGGCTCTGCTTGCAAAGACAGCACTGGAGGCTGATGGTTGGAAAGGTGCAATATTCCTCTTGTAACTCTGATAGTACACATCCACTTGGGGAAAGGAAGTGTGGCCATTCCTCACCTGCACCCACCTTCTAGCAGGCAGGAATTGCATCCCAGTCTATGTGCTCTGACAGAGCCTAGTTGCCTTTCCCTGCTCCTCTCAGATTTGTTTTTTGTTTGTTTTTAAATTTTTTTTCTTCTTCTTCCTTTTTACTTTTATTGTTTCTTTTCCCCTCCCATATTCTAGATTTTGGCTTTTTATCTCTTCCCCTTTCTTATTCCCCCCCCCCTTTTTTTTTTCTTTCTTGTGGTTCTTTCCATCCTTTGTTTTTCTTTTTGATTTTTTCTCATTTTATTACTCATTATTTGCTTACTGTAGTTCTTTTTTCTTTCTCCACATTCCACAGATATTGTGTCTTTTTTCCTCTTTTTCTATTAATATTACTTCTGCTTTTTCAAAGGTACTTCCTTAAATATTTTGTTTCATTTATTCCCTTTCCTCTCTCCTTTTTACTTTTTTCTTCTTTCTCTTTTTGGTGATTGTTCCTGTGTGTTTTTACAGTGTGTGTTTTTTATCCTCTTATTTTTTTTAATTATTGTTGTTGTTGCTTTTGTCTAACTGAGAGGGAGACAGCAGCATTGCCCATATGACACAACCATACCCATACCTCCTGCAGCCCCACCTATGGAGTGAGGGCCACAACTAGCTTCTGTACCAACTGGCCAAAGATACATGAAAACCAATACAAGCCTGACTCACCCTTAAATGCTCTTCACAAACAATTAACAGAGGTCTGTGCACCACCCACACTCATTATCACATTCACCAGGAGACAGGTGGTGAGTGTGTAAGTAAGCAAGTAGTGAAAAGAGGAGGACAGTACCCTGCTTATTCAGATACATACAAAAAGAACAAATACCTTGAGCAAATTACTCCAACGTACAACCACCAATTAAATAGAAAGTCTCAGAGACAACAGACCATCACAGTCCACACAAAGAAGCAAGATGAAGCAGTAGAAACAAGGGACCAGGATACAGACACAGAACACCTCCCTGAGGAAGAAGCAGCACTGGAATTCCATGATAAGGAATTCAAAAGAATTATATTTAGGTGCCTTCAAAGGATTGAGAGACAGATCAAGGAAAACACTGACAAAATTAAGGAAAACACAGACAAAACCCTAGAACAATTTTGGAAGACAATACAAGAACAAAATGACACAATAAATAAATAATTAAAAATGATACAAAATCCACAGATAGCAATCCAGGAGAGTAATACTAAATTTTTAGATGCAGATAACACATTGAACACCCAAAGGACTAGAATGGAATCAATGGAAGACAAAATTAGTGAGACTGAAGACAAATACCTCAATACTTGTTTGGAAAGGGATCAGTCAGAAAAAAGATCAAAACAAAATGAAGAAAGTCTAAGGATCATGTGAGATACCATCAAGAGGAACAGCATACATGTAATCTGGATTCCAGAACAGAAAGAGAAAAAGAAAATGACAGGGTATATAGTTGAAGATTTGTTGGCAGAAAATTTCCCTGGTAAGATGAAAGATGAGAATATACCCATTCAATGAACCCCAAACAAGATAGACCCCAAAAGAATATCACCAAGACATATCATCTTCAAACTCACCAAAACCAAGACTAAGAACAAATTCTGAAAGCAGCACAGGAAAAGTGAAACATTACATACAAAGGCAACCAGTAAGACTAACTTCTGATTCTTGGCATAAACCATGCAGATGAGAAGGCATTGGGATGGTATATATAAAACCTGAAAGAAAAAATATTTCCAACCAAGAAATATACACACAGAAAAATTGTCCCTCAAATATGATGGTGAAATTAGAACATTTCCAGATAAGCAGAAATTAAAAGAATTTGTTGAAACCAGACCAACCTTACAAGAGATTTGAAAGGGAGTCCTTTGGACAGAGAACAAATAACAGCAAACAACAACTGACCATTCACACACATTATGATGTAAACTAGAAACCAATACAATTATAGAAGTACCCAAAGTAAAATAAGCTTACAACATTTTAATCAGGGAATCAGAGACATCATTTGGCAAATGAGGACAACTACAAACAAAAAGAGGGGAAAAGAGTATAATTATAGAACTTCTCAATGGTGAGGAAGTTAAGAGACTTGCAAAATAGAATGGACTGTTCTAAACTTGGGAAGGAAATTATAAATCACAAGATGACCTCAAAGAAAAATAATAAACTTTCACATCACAATAAAAAAGAAGAGAAGCAGAAATATTTAGCAAATACTAAAACAATAGCAACAAAGGAAACAATAACAAGATTCATAAACATACAACACTCAGCCCAGAAAATTATATGGAACAAAGAAACCAGGAACACCATGAAAAAACACATAACACAATGACAGCAACTAATTCATACTTGTGGATAATTACACTGAATGTCAATGGTTTAAATGCACCACTCAAGAGACAGGAAGTTGCAGAATGGATAAGAAAACATAACCCATCAATATGCTGTTTACAAGAGACACAACTTAGAGTCAAAGACAAAAATAGACTAAAAATCAACGTTTAGAAAAATATATATCAAGTAAAAGGCAATCAAAAAAGAGAAGGAGTGGCAACATTAATTTCTGATAAAATTGACTTTAAGATAAAAAACACCGTAAGAGACAAGGAAAGCCATCATATACCAATTAAAGGATCAGTTGAGTAAGAGGACACAACAATAATAATATCTATGTACCCAATCAAAGATCCCCAAAATACACAAATCAGACTTTAACAGAGTTGAAAAGAGAAACAGATGACATGACAATCATAGTAGGAGATTTGATACACCATGTTCAATGAAAGATAGAACAATTGGAAAGAAACTCAACAAAGATGCAGAAGAACTAAACAATGCAATCCACCATATTGACCTTATAGACACCTACAGAGCACTTCACCCAACAACAACACAATATACATTATTTTCCAGAGCACATGGAACATTTTCCATGATAGACCATATGTCAGGCCATAAAGAAAGCCTTAATAAATTTGAAAACATTGAAATACTGTAAAGCATCTTCTCATCACAATGCTATCAAATTAGAAATTTACAGTATGAAGAACAATGGAAAAGGAGCAAACACACAGAAACTGAATAGCACCCTAATTAAAAATGAATGGATAAAAAAAGAAATAAAATATGAAAATATCCTTGAATCAAGCAAGAATGAAAACACAACTGTTCTGGTTAACTAGTACTGCTCTGACAAGAATATAACACTAATGTGACGGCTAGAACAAACAAAGGAGTTTATTCTTACAATTTGGAGGTTTTAAGTCCACTTTCAAAGTGCTAGTCTCCAGGGGCTGGGTGAAAGCTCTTCAACCTTGGGGTTCAACTCTGCCTCCTGCTCCTGGCCCATTGGAGCTAGAGGCTTTTCTTCACTCAGACAACTACTGGCTGCTGAGGCTGACAAGCCCAAGGTCAACAAATAAAATGGCACAGCCCTGATGTTACCAAACCACACAACAGGCCATTAACTCAAGCCCATCAAAAGTCCAAAGGTCAGCAGAGCATGGCAGGGTGCTAAAAAATAACATGGCTACATGCAGGGTCCAAGCGTGCCATAAGCTAGAGACCGTTCCCAAAGCTTCTCCTTATATAAGGGAAGAAGACCACATACCGAAAGGCAGCTACTCGGCTGCTCACAGTAAACTCCACCATGGAGTTAATTACCAGTCTCATCATGAGGAATACTACATCAAGCTGCCCCCCCCATTTAATCAGGACTAGCTAAATTGACACACAAACTTAACCACCACAACAACATACTAAAATCTTTGGGACACAGCAAAAGCAGTGATCAGAGGACAACTTATAGCAATATATACACACACCACAAAACAAAGAGAGAACCAAAATCAACCCATTAAACCACATCTCCAACAATTAGCAAAAAACAGCAGCAAAACAACCAACCAACCAAGCAAACAAACAAACAAAAAATCCTGCAGTTACCAGAAGAAAAGAAATAATAATAATAATAAAGATTTGGGGAGCAGTAAATGAAACAGAACCTAGAAAGACAGTAGGAAAAAAAAAAAAATCAACACTAGAAGTTGCTTCTTTGAAAAGATTAATAAAATTGACAAACCAATGGCAAATTTAACAAAGGAAAAGAGGGAGAGAATAAAAATAACATGAATAAGCAATGAGTTGAGTGACATTAAAACAGAACCAACTGAAATAAAAAGAATAATATCAGGATGCTATGAAGAACCATACTTCAACAAATTTGAAAACCTAGAAGAAATGGACAGATTTCTAGAAACACACTACTTACTTAAACTAACACAGACACAGGTAGAAAATTTGAACAGACCCATAAAAAAAGAAGAGAATGAACAGGTTATAAATTACCAACAAAAAATTTCCTGGCCCAGATTGTTTCACTGGAGAATTCCACGAAATGTTCAGAGAACTGACATCAATTTTACTAAAAATATTACAGAACATGGAAAAGGATGGAACCATTCCAAATTCATTTTATGAAGCAAGCATAAACTTGATACCAAAACCAGGCAAAAACATCACTAAAAAGGAAAACTACAGACCAATATCCCTCATCAATAGAGATGCAAAAATCTTCAACAAAATCCTGAGCAATAAGCCTCAACAACATATCAAAAAAATAATTCATTATGACCAAGTGGGGTTCATACCAGGTATACAAGGATGGTTCAACATTAGAAAAACAATTGATATAATTCGTCAAATAAAGAAACAGAAACACATGATCATATTATTTGATGAAGAAAAGTATTTGATGAAATCCAACATGCATTCTTGAAAAAATAAAATAACAGCAAAATAGGAGTAGAAGGGAAATTCCTCAACATCCTGAAGGGCATATATATATGCAACACCAACAGCCAACATTATTCTCAATGGATAGAGACTGAAACCATTCCTTTTGCAAACAGGAACTAGACAAGGATGACCTCTATCACCACTTCTATTCAACATTTCATTGGAAGTACTAGCCAGGGCAGTAAGGCAAAAAAGGGAAATCAAAGACATCCAAATTGGTAAGGAAGAAATAAAACTATCCTTATTTGCTGATGATATCCACCAGCCACTCCTCGGAAGGAAGGTTGGGCAATCCTACTTCCGTAGTGATACTGCCTCGGAAACCCAAGGAGGGGTCGCTATGAGTTGG
>NW_006921765.1:3671055-3693431 GCF_000298275.1 Orycteropus afer afer | reverse complement strand
AATCCTACTTCCGTAGTGATACTGCCTCGGAAACCCAAGGAGGGGTCGCTATGAGTTGGGTTTGACTCGACGGCACATAACAACAACAACAACATGATCCTATACATGGAAAATCCAAAAAACTCAGACGGAAAACTACTGGAACTAATTGAGAGATTTAGCATAGTGGCAGGATACAACATCAATATCCCAAAATCAGTTGGATTCCTCTACACCAGCAAAGCGATTTTTGAAAAGGTAATAAGGAAATCAATACCATTTAAAAAGGAGGGGTCACTATGAGACTGGTCTGACTCGACAGCACATAACAACAAGAAGAACCCAAAAGATCAAATATTTGGGAAGAAATCTTACCAGGGACACAAAAGAATTATATAAAGAAAACTACAAAAGATTTTTTCAAGAAACCATAAGAGATCTACATAAATGGAAGAACATACCATGCTCATGGATAGGAAGATTGAACGTGGTAAAAATGTCAATACTACCCAAAGCAATCCCCAATCCAGATTCCATCAACATTCTTTAAGGATGTGGAAAAACCAACCACTGATTTTATCTGGAAAGTAAAGAGACCTCCAATAAGCAAAGTACTACTGAAGAAGAACAACGAAGTGGGAGGTCTCACACTCCCAAAGCTCAAAACCTACTATACAGCCTCAGTAGTCAAAACTGCCTGGTATTGGTACAATGCCAGACACATAGACCATAGGAATAGAATTGCGAACCTAGAAATAGATCAATTGACCTATTGATTTTTAGCCAGCTGATTTTTGACAAAGGGCTGAAATCCATTAAATGGGGAAGAGGTGGTCTCTTTAACAAATGACATTGACAATACTGGATATCCATTTGCAAACAAAAATGAAACCAAATCTTTTCTTCACATCATGCACAAAAACTAACTCCAAATGTATCAAAGACTGAAACCTAAAGCTATACATTTCCTCAAGGAAAAAATAGGGGCAAATTTAAGGGCCCTAATTTAAGGCATAAATAGACTATCAAGCATAACCCAAAATGCACAGACAGCTGAAGATAAACTAGATGAATGGTACCTTCTAAAAATTAAACTTTAATGTCCATACAAAGACTTCTACAAAAGAGTAAAAAGAGAACCTACAGATTTGGAAAAAAATATTTGGCACTGACATATCTGACAAAGGACTTAACTCTAAAATTTATAGAAAATTCCAACACCTCAACAACAAAAAGACAAAGAATCCAATTAAAAGCTGAGCAGAAGATATGAATAGATATTTGATCAAAGAGGATATTCAGGTGACCAACAAACACATGAAGAAATGTTCACGGTCATTGATCATTGTTGTTGTTGTTGTTATGTGCCGTTGAGTTGGCCCCTACTCATAGCGACCCCTCCTTGGGTTTCTGAGGCAGTATCACTATGAAAGTAGGATTGCCCAACCTTCCTTCCAAGGAGTGGCTGGTGGATTTGAACCGCCAGCCTTCTGGTTAGCAGTCAAGTGCTTTAGCCACTATGCTACCAGAGCTCCTCATTGACCAAATCAAAACAACAATGAGATACCATCTTGCCCCAGCACTAACAGCAAAGTTCAACATGACAGAAACTGACAAAAGCTGGCAATGAGGTGGAGAGATTGGAACTCTGATATCTGCTGGTGGGACTATCAAACACTTTACACAACCACTGTGGAAAGCAGTATGGCAATTCCTTAAAAAGCTGGAATTAGAATTACCATTTGACCCAGCAATCCCATTACTAGGTATGTATCCTAAAGAAGTGAGAGCCAGGGCAAGAACAGATGTATGAACACCCATGTTCATTGCAGCACTATTTACAATAGCCAAAAGATGGAAACAACCTAGGTGCCCATCAGCAGGAGAATGGATAACCAAACTATGGTACATACCAAAACCAAAAAAAAACCACTCACTGCTGTCAAGTCGGATCCAACTCATGGGTTTCTGAGAAAGTATCTTTATGGAAGTAGATTGTCCCACCTTTCTTCTGAGGAGTGACTGGTTGGTTTGAACCTTCAGCCTTCTGGTTGTTAGCAGTCAGATGCCTTAGGAACCACATCACCAGAATTCCTACACAATGGAATACTATGAAACACTAAAGAATAATGTAGAATCTACAAAACACCATATAATATGGATGAACTTGGAGGACGTTATGCTGAATGAAATAAGTAAATCATAGAAGGACAAATACTGTGTTAGTTAATTATTGTAAAAAGACAAGTAAAATTTTATATATGGAAAGAAACTTTCTTTGTTGCTTACCAGTGGTGGGAGGGGAGGGAAGGGAACACTGCTAGATAAGTAGAGACAAGTATTGATTTTGGTGAAAGGAAAGGCAATGTATCAGATGTGAGTGATCACTACAGTGGCATTGAGGAAAAGGAAGACATAGGGAGATACATGGGAGGTACAGACATAAAGATGAACTCTTTTGCATGTACAGTGCTGTGTTGTCAGTGATGGAAATCATTGATTTACAGGTCACAGATGGGTTAACAGGCTGAACAATCAGGTATGTCTAGGCAAGGGGCAGTGTGCCCATGGCCATGTACGGTTGGCAGACAATGTTTCTACAAGTGTATTTTTATGTGCTGTAAGAATATCCAGGGGTATAGCAAGCTGGCAATGGACAAATTTGTGGGGACTTCTTGGCCACAACTAGCTACCAAGAAGGAGCAAGTAGCTGGATCTGTAGGGTTGGGACCATGGTAACAGGGGACATCAAGCTCAACTGGCATAACATACTACAGAAAAACATTGTTCCACATCCTACTTTGGTGAGTAGTAAATGGGGTCTTAATGCTTACAAATGGCCATTTAGATACAGCAATGGGTCTCTCCTACTCCAGAGCAAAGAAGAATAAAGAAAAGAAAATGACACATGGAAACAATTAGTCCAAGGGACTAGTAACCATGCAATCCTCATCTTCTATGACTATGAGGCTGGAAGCAGTAAATGGTGGCCAGTACCACTGTCAACCACTTGGAGGGGGATCAGTGCAGGAGATCCTGGATAGAGTGAGAGAATAATATAGAACAAAACTCAAAATCATGAAAAAAAAAAAAAAAAAACAGGTTTGCTAGTATGATACAACCTGGTTAGATTCCTGAGACTATGGTCCTTAGCTGCCCTTCAGGTTTGGAATTGAACCCACTCCTGTGGCTTCTAGCCAAACAATAGACAGGCTTATAGGGTGAACATTTACATCAGGTAGATACACTCTTTGGAGCAATCAATCATGGGAAAATAGAAGGACAGTGTTTGCACAGGGATACAGTTTAGAGGGTGGGAGAGCATGGGAGAGAAGGACACAGGGAAGAGGTAATATGAGGAGGAATTGGGAAGAAAGCTGTTACATTGTGGGGAATTGCAGTCAATGTCATGAGACAAAATGTGTATGAAGTACTGTATGGAAAATGAATTTGCTCTATAAACTTTCACCCAAATCACAATGAAAATTAAATATATATATTAAATTTATTTAAGTCAAACTGTTGTTTTCCTCACTAAAGTTAATGCAAGTACCAAAAGAAGTAAAAGGAATCCTTAGTCCCAGTATTGACAACAGCCTATGTACACAGGGTCCTGAGGTTCCAGATTGTCTCCACCTACTTGGGCATTGTGGTCTTCATTCTCATGTTTGCTTCCAGCTCAAGAGTAAGAAATATCCCTTGTTCCTTCCTTGCTGCTCTTTTCCTGGCTGCTTTGTTCTGGTGATATGGAGATGTTATTTCAAGGGAGTCAAGTGGTGATCTCAAATATTGATTTAAAGGAATGGAATAAAACTGCTCTCTGCATCTTTTGAAAATAAGCTTTTTTCCTTATGGCCTTTGAGATCTGCCAAATATGACTGAGATTGTCACTGTTCAGCATTCATTACATACTGATTGAGCAAGTGCTGTGGAATAGAAATTTTGGAGGCAATATAGTGCACTAAGGTAATGACTGGAAGTAATGGACCACCACATACAACATACAGAACCATGCAGACCCCTAATTTTGAATATAATGATGGTAGTTAAGGAAAAATCTTTTCCCTCTGAATTTATGTAAGGAGGGAGCTGTGCAAGATGGAAATATCAGAGGTCCATCAGACCAGTAGGTAATCAATGCCAATTTTACTACACATATGAGAAAATTGGGGTAAAATTGCATACTTTCTCTAATTAAGCTATGCACATTGATGGAGGAAGATACATTTATGTTTTATTAAGATTAATCATTTAAAAAAGAATGCAATACAAAGTGAAAATACTAGGTAGGAAAATTTCCTTAGACTCAATAAAACATGGTAATAGTCACAATTTACTTTTTTGGGGAGGCCTAGGTTTTATATATTTGCTCTTGAAGGCAGAGTAGCTAAAGTGAAAAGAAGAAACATTGAAATAAAAGACCTAAACAGAAGATTTCAAAGGGCTGTTCAAGAAGACAAAGTAAAGTATTATAATGAAATGTGCAAAGACCTGGAGTTATAAAACCAATATGGAAGAATATGCTCAGCATTTGTCAAACTGAAAGAACTGAAGAAAAATTCAAACCTTAGATTGCAATATTGAAGGATTCTATGGACAAAATATTGAACAATGCAGAAGCATCAAAGTTGATGTACCAAAAATAATTGATTGATGTCCAATTATTTCACCAGGTAGCAGATGATGAAGAACCAATGTTAATGAAGGAAGAGGTCCAAGCTGCACTGAAGGAATTCACAAAAAACAAGCCTTCAGGAATTGATAGAATACCCATTGAGATGTCTCAATTAATAGATGAAGCTTGGAAGGTGCTCAATCATCTATCAGGAAATTTGGAAGACCAACTAACTCGATGAGATCCTTATTTGCACCTATTCCAAAGAAAGGTGATCCAATAGAATGCAGAAATTATCAAGCAATATCATTAATATCACAAGCAGATAAAATTTTGCTGAAGATAATTCAAAAACAGTTGCAGCAGTATATTGACAGGGAACTTCCAGAAATGCAAACTTGATTCAGAAGAAGATGTGGAATGAGAGATATCATTGCTGATATCAGGTTGATCTCTGCTAAAAGCAAAGATTACCAGAAAGGTGTTTGCCTATGTTTTATTGACTATGTAAAGACACTTGGCTGTGTAAATCATAACAAATTATGGATAACATAGGGAAAAATGGTAATTCCAGAACATGTAATTGTGCTCATGAGGAACTTGTACACAGACTAAAAGGCTGTCCTTCAAACAGAACAAGGGAATATACTGAACAGTTTAAAATCAGGAAGGGCATGCATCAAGATTATATCCTTTTACCATATTTATTCAATCTATATGGGGAGAAAATAATCCAAGAACCTGGACTAGGAATATGCCATCAAAATTGGAGGAAGACTCATCAATAACCTGTGATATGCAGATGACACAACCTTGCTTGCTGAAAGTGAAGAGGACTTGAAGCACTTACTGATGAAGAATCAAAGACTACAGTTACACCTCTACCTAAAGAAAATAAAATTCAACAACTGGTCCAATATACAACATCATGATAAACAGAAAAGTTTGAAGTTTTCAAAGATTTTATTTTAGTTGGTTCCACAATCAAGATTTCTGGAAGCAGGAGTCAACAAATCAGACATCATATTGCACTAGGCAAATCTGCTGCAAAGATGTCTTTAAAGTTGAAGAGCACCACATCACTTTGGAGACTAAGATGAGCCTAACCCAAGCCATGGCATTTTCAATTCTTTCATATGCATGTGAAAACTGGACAATAAATAAGGAATATTGAAGAATTGATGCCTTTGAATTGCAGAGTTGGCGAAGAATACTGAAAACACCATAAACTACCAGAAAAACAAACAAATCTGTCCTGGAATAAGTGCAGCCAACATGCTCCTCATGAGTGAGAATAGCCAGACCTTGTTTCACCTGCTTTGGTCCTGCAGTCAGAAAAAGTGGAGGGTCAGTATAAAAGTGGAAGAACTTCAACAAGATGCAACAATGGGCTCAACCATAGCAAGGATTGTGAGGACGAGGATGGCACAGGACAGGACAGTGTTTGGTTCTGTTGTACTTAGTGATGGTACTAGTTGGAATCAGTTTGACAAACAATAAAAACAACAGGGTTTATATAAGAAAAGTTATGTCAGCACATACTTAATCATTTTACAATTTCTTTCTTATACAAAATACCTTAAACCAGCTGGTTAATAAAACTTGTAGAACAGAAGAAATAAGGATAGAAGATGAGTTTATCATTACGTATAATTTTGTAGATGTATAAACTTTAACCTAAATCTTGATAATGCCAACTCTACATTTTCTTTTTGGCAGGAATATTAAATTGATTTATACCCTTCATTTTAACTGATTGCTTTTTCAATATTCAGTTTCAGGTTACACACTTGGGATCATTCAGGATGGGAGGTGAGGATAAAATTTCCAAGGTTTTTCTATATCCCAGAAGTTCATCAGTATAGCCATCTGCCAAAAGTTGATTTTAAATTTCAGCCACTCATCATTACACTAAGTTTTATTTTCCAAATGCCTCTAGTATTCAAGGGTTTTATGAACATGAAATTGGTTGTAAAGTTTAAAGCTTTGAAGTTGAGCAGGATCCCAGTGGTCACTTGGTTTAAAACTCTTGTCAATGCAAGAATTCTGTCTATGGTACCAGGCAGGAACATGAATATTTACTCTGATGGAGACATCTTTATGTCAAAAGTTACACCTTTTTCAACTTTGCTCCATGTGGATAGTTCTGCCTATTACACTGTCTTCCATGTATAGAGTTGAGTTCTGTTCCTGTATAATATTCATCCATTGGTCTGCATTTTTCCTGTTGGATATCAGAGACAATCTCTATTGTCTTTTCCATGTGGTACTGTAGCAAATGTTTTGAGACAGTCTAGGTCTTTTATTTATGATGTTAAAATCCAGTTTCTTGAAAAAAGTATAATAAACACATAGCTCAAAATACAGACTATATTAGATTTTCTGTGACTAGTACCTATTATTATTCCATCAGTTTCCTTTAATATATTTGAGTAAATAAGGCTCTAAAATGGAAAACTACTTTTGGTTCCATCATCTAGGGTACTTAGGATCAATGCTGGTCAGTACTTCATTGTTTCCTGATTATAGGTACTATATAAAGGAAGACTACAGGAATTCATTTGCAAAGACCAGACTCTCTCTCATGTAGGTTACTCTATTTTCTATTGTTGGTCCAGTGCCAGATTATGCTGAAATGTCAGGTTGATACAGCTCAACCTTTTTCAACTAGTGATACTTGTTCCCAGCATCATAATTCTCATTTCTTGAAGGGACCAATGCTTTCCATATATAATAGAGCTGGTCATCTGCATTGGGAATGTCACAGATAGATATCTCACAACATATCTTCAGTATGATAGGATCATCACTGAGGTTACACTTTTGTCTTAGAAAGTAAGAACATTGTCTCTGTACATGTCTGTTAAAAGTGTCTTTGATATTTGAGAAAATTGGGGAGTATAGCATTCATTTCCATCATTCATTCATTGGTTCATTTAGCTAAGAAATATGTATGTTGTTGTTGTTGTTGTTGTTATGTGCCCTTGAGTTGGACCCGACTCAGAGCGACCCCTCCTTGGGTTTCCGAGGCAGTATCACTGCAGAAGTAGATTGCCCCATCTTCCTTCCGAGGAGTGGCTGGTGGATTTGAACCACCAGCCTTCTGGTTAACAGTCAAGTGCCTTAGGCACTATGCTACCAGAGCTCCCAGAAATATCTATAGGCACCTCATATCAGAAACCATAATAGATTCTAGAGATACTGGCAATATCTATATGAAAAGATTCCTAATCTCCTTAGTAATCAATACAAGTAAAATTAGCATCACAATGAGGTACCATTTTACATCAATCATATGGCAAATCTTTAAAAGTCTACCTTTTAATCAGACTGTTGATGAGAATGTGTCAGAGATCACTGATTACCTACTCAAATAATTACAAGCCTCTAAACTGCCATTCAAAAACCTTCATAATCATTTTAATTTAACATCCCTCTAGTAAACTACCAATTCTGTATTTATCAGCAAAGATAAAAACTTGATTTTCTTTAATCATACCTTGCATTTCAAGTAGTTCTGCTTTTATCTCTCTGTGTCAAGTCAATCACAATCCAACCCAATGTTTCAAATCCATTCAATGTCAGGTTGTCAATAAAGTCTTTTTTGAGGTTCCAAACATATTATTAGTAGTGCTGTAATAGTAATTGTAGATAGCATACACTGAACATTTACTAGGCAACAAGCACAGTGCAACTTAATTTCATTAATGTATACAAAATACTTGTGAGCTGGTACTATTATTCCACGTATTAAGAAAGAAAACCAGACTATATAGAGATTCAATAACTTGCCAAAGTTTAGAGAGCTTATAAACAGTAGAGGCTGATTACAAACAAAGATATTCATACTGCAAGATCTATGTTATTAGTGATTCATTCAGTACCATTTTACAAATAAAGAAACTGAGGCTCAGAGAAGTAAAACCTTTGCCCTTATGATTTTTTAATTACAAACTTCATGCTCAAATTCTCCCTTCCTTATGAGCGTCATGAGATGCTTATACTTTCCGTACAAGTTATTCTCATTCTGCTATCTATTGTTGTTTTGTTAGGGGCCATCAACTTGGTTCTGACTCATAGCTACCATATGTATAACATACCAAAACATTGCCAGGTCCTGTGTAATCCTCACAATCATTGCTGTGTTTAAGCCCATTGTTACAGATACTGTGTCAGTCCATCTCATTGAGGGTCTTCCTCTTTTTCACTTACCCTATACTTGACCAAGTATAATGGCCTTTTCCAGAGACTGTTTCCTCCTGGTAACATGTCCAAAGTACACTAGACAAAGTCTCACCATTCTAACTTCTAAGAAGCATTTCAGTTCTACTTTCTTCCAAAACTATTCATTCTGGTAATCCATGATATGTTCAATAGTCTTCACCAACACCATAATTCAAATACATCAATTCTTCTTTGATCTTCCTTATTCATTGTCCAACTTTGCATGCACATGAGGCTACTATAAATACCATGGCTTGAGTCAAGTGCATCTTAGTCCTCAATGTGACATCTTTGTTTTGTAACACCTCAAAGAGGTCTTTGCAGAAGATTTCATTAATGCAGTATGTTGCTTGATTTTTTTGACTCCTGCTCCCATGAGTGTTGATTGTGGATCCAAGTAAAATGAAATCATTGACAACTTCAGTCTTTTCTCCATATATCATGATGTTGCTTATTGGTCCAGTTGTGAGGATTTTTGTTTTCTGTATGTTAACGTATATTCCGTACTGAAAGCTGTAGTGTTTGATCTTTATCAGTAAGTGCTTCAAGGCCTCTTTGCTTACAGCAAGCAAGTTTGTGTCATCTACATATCACATCTAATAGAGTTATTTGCATTTAATAGAGTTATTTGCATGATAACCATATATCTAGTATATAGTGTTAAGCTCTTTGTCCTCTGAGACTGTATTTAACTCTGAAGGCTTAACTCACAGTCTTCCCATACTATATACTCAATTTGACAGATATAATGAGACAAGGCATTTAAGGACTTTCAACTTTTATTATCTCACTGGATAAATGAGGAAAATAAAAAGTGCCTTACCATCTCAAAGGGATATTGAAAGGCCCCATGACATTGTGCGCATATTATAAGGAGTGCATTGCACTATATAAATGTAAAACATTACTACAGAAATAACTTTCCAATGGGGGCTTAATTTGCATCTTCTTTCAATTAGGCTTTGTCAAATACACCTTACATGATACATTTCAAAGCTCTCAACAAGGACTTTTGCATCCTAGCCTTTGTAAATATGGAGAAGTCAGTGGCCTTTAAGGTGTTGCTTGATGATTAAATATTACAGAAACCCTTGAGATCCAGTGACAAGCTAAACTCATTTTCATGCAGCTATAGAATGCTTGTCTCCAGTGTATGTATGAATTAGCAAGTTACCCCAAAACTGATTGTGAGCACAATTGATTTAGATTTCACAAAAAAATAATTTTTATTTGAGGGGAGAGATTGACAGGTATTTCAGGAAAAAAAAAAAAAAATATATATATATATATATATATATATATATATATAATATGAAAATGCAATAACAATGTTATTAGCCATTTCCCACAACTATGGTTATTTCCTGAATGAATACCCAGGCATTTGTGAACAACAGAACAGTACCTCTGCTTAACTATCATTTGGTGTCTGTAAGATCCCCTCCTTAGTGTCAAGACAGCTACTAAACTTACAAATTTGTATTGGGTCATTAAATAAACATGTTCAAAGTATATCCTAAAATGCACAAGAGAAGAGAAAAACATACCACCTCAAAACACATATATGGAACTAAAAAATAATAGTAACTCACTTTAAAAAATGTATTAGGGAAACTATTGACACTACTTACCTCAATGAAAACTAAAATCTTGAAGATGGAAAGAACTATCATAAGTAAATGACAGACTCAGAGAAAATGTAAGTAACCCACATGATAGACAAAAGCAAGTTTTTAGAAATTTTAAAAATCCTTATAAATTAAATAAAAAGAGATAAATAAATCAAAAGAGAAACTGGGCAATGAACTTTAATAAGCAGTCCTCAGGAAAATGAATGAAAATAGTAAATGAACCTATGAAAAGATAACTATATATTTTTTTGGCTATCTAAGTATCCTCCTCCCCTACATCTCAGTACAAACTTTCTCTCACTGTCTCTAGCTCTATTCTCAATCTGTCTCTATCATGTTCCAAATATGTTAATTCATAGCCAGAGAACTCGCTTACTATCTGAATTATTTTACGCTTACAATTTTGGTGATCAAGGGAACTTACCAAGTCTCCTCAAATCATTTCTAACCTCCAACCTAAACTCCCATCATGGTCTACCTCTTCTGTAGTTTATTTTTTAAGTTGATGAGGTCATTATCTGTAGAGACAGGCCATTTAGTTAAAAGAGATTAAAGTGACAGTTTTTCTAAGAGGAAAAAAAAAAATGGAAAAGCCTGTATGGTGATAGTTTTGTGCCAGAGATGCAGACCATATTGCAGTGAATATAATGAAGCACTCTTATTATCACACTTCATGAACTTGATTTCTGTCCAGCAATCAATTCCAGGTGCAACTTATCATACTCACTGTGCTGTTGATAATATTCTGTAAACATTTAACAAAAAAAAAAAAAAAAATGAGATTGGGGACAGCTATTTGGGAAAATGGAAACAGCCATTCACATTATAATATTCTCATTGTTCTTCTTGTTGTTAGTTGCCATTGAGTTGATTCTGATTCATGGTCACCCATGTGTGCAGAATAGAACTGTGTTTCATAGAATTTTCAAACATGTAATCTGTCAGAAACACAGATCAACAGGCCTGTCTTCTGAGATGCTTCTGTGTAGTTTCAAACCAACCTTTCAGCAAGGAGTGGAGTGCTTAACTTTATGCCACAGAGGGACACATTATATCCATAGAGTTACTAAAATAAAAACTGGAAGACAATCTAAGAAAAACATCAGGAGAGGGCATCTGCCAAAGCTGATAAGTCAGGATGAAGTATCACATTTTCATGTTTTCTCTAACTAATCCTTTCTCTTCTTTCTGAACATAGCCTATTTCATTTGCACAGGGCTAGCTGGGAGACTGTAGTGATTAATACTAAATGGACCCCATCCTGTAGCTGCCTTGCTCACAGGGATGAAAAGGCGGAATGCTGGTTTCTGCTAGACAATCAGAGGGAACAGTGAATGTAAAATTAGTGTCAGAATGGGCTCTGGCACCATTAACATATAAAACAAGGCTACAGCCAACACTCTCATTTTCCCAGTCATGAGCTCTCAGTTTGAGATGATCAATTCCATACAAAAAAAAAAAAAAAAGAGTGTCATGGAGTTAAGCCTAAAATTCAGCTCTTAGTGCAATTTTCTCTTACTAAATTTAATACCAGGTATATTGTGATCAAGAACAAAATTACATTTGCTTTGTCCATTGAATGGAAAAGTGAAGTCTCTTTTGTGGCCAAAGCTATGAACCCACAATAAATCAAGGGATTTAGAATTCTCAGCCATCCAGCTTTACCAGTTTTGACACTGGAGGATTTTTCCTTCATGTCTTTATTTTTTGTTTAAAATAAAAGGCTTTACAAAATTTTTTTTTAAAGTTCAGATTAGCTATCTGAGCATCAAAAGAGTTTTAACAATTAAAATTTCCATTATAATCAAAATTAGAACACACAATAAATTGTTTTCCTTTGAACAAGGAAAGCTAATTTGGGTGGAGTAATTAGCTTTAGGAGAATAATTTTATTTTAACAGATACAAAAGGTTACTTATGATACATACACACACACACACGCCTATCTATCTATAGATACAGATATACAGTATACAATATCTATAGATATACCAACAAAACAAAACAAAACCCACTGGTATTGAGTCGATTCTGACTTATAGCAACCCTCACTGGGTTTCCAAGGTGGTAAATTTTTACAAAAGTAGATTGCCCCATCTTCCTTCCACAGAGCACCTGGTGAGTTTGAAGCACCAACATTCTGGTTAGCATTCAAATGCCTTAGGCATTGTACCACCAGAACTCTATACACACACATGCATACACACACACACACACTAACACACAATCAGCATAGAATAATACCAATACCTTTTAAATCCCCCTATTTCCTGGTTTCCTGTGTCATATTCCTTCCCTATTTCCTAAGAGCTATCCACTTTCCTGATATTTTGGTTTATTATTCCCTTAAGCTATCTCTATGTCGATCTACGTCTCAACTCTCCTCTATATCTATATCCATATATATATATATATATCCATAAAGTCCCAGGGTTCTATACATAGTTAACATATTCTGCTGACAACAGGAAGGTTGGAGGCTTGAGTCTATCAAAAGGTGCCTCAAAAGAAAGGCCTGGTGATTTACTTCCAGAAAACCAGCCATTGAAAATTCAATGGATCACAGTTCTAGTCTGCCACACAAGGGGTTGTCATGTGTCCCAGTCAACTTGATGGTAACTGGTTTGAATATAAAGAAGAAAACCAAATCCATTGCCAAAGAATCAATTCTGGTTTATAGCAACCAAATAGTTTGGTTATATGTATTCCTAATCATAAAATAGGAGCTCTCCTGGCAAAATGGCTAAAGCACTTGACTGCTAACCAGAAGGCTGGCGGTTCAAACCCACCAGCCACTCTTTGGAAGGAAGGTTGGGCAATCCTACTTCTGTAGTGATACTGCCTCGGAAAACCAAGGAGGGGTCGCTATGAGTCGGGGCCGACTCGAGGGTACATAACAACAACAATGACAATCATAAAATTGTTTAGCAGAATGTTTTCAAATGACATCAAGTGAGGGATGCATATAATATGGGACTTCTATGCTTTGATTTGTCACTATACTTTATCTGGCTGGTATTTATCCCTGTTGTTGAACATCACTGTAGCTATTCACTATTTGCTCAATAGTGGCCCATTAAAAAAAAAAAAAAAAAAAGACCATGGCATATTTCTTTATTCTCTTGTTGATGGGCATTTGGATTGATTATAGATTTTTATTGCTTTGAATATTGACATTGAATACTTTATGTGCCTTATAAGACTCCTGGTGTTTACCCCTCCAGCATTATTAGCCTTATTTTCTTAAGCTTTATTTACACCAACAGCTTTCACTTCCCTGAACAAACCATTCCATTTCCTACAGAACTCTTGTCCATCTGGTCTACTTTTTGAATTTCCCTTTATTCAGTTAAAGTGTTATTGACCACACCAACTAGAGGCTTCCTTACTACTTTTTTCTGAGAGCTAACACACAGAAGAAAAGCTTCTGGAAGAGAGAAACTACATTTTTTTTTTTTTTTCTGTATTGCTGGAGCTTAGAAACCAAGAAAGAGCTGAAGATGCAAATTTTCTGACTCTTTGTTATTACCATTACATAGCTTAACTTTATGCTTCTAAGAAATATAATTTTATAACACACCCATCATTGATATGTAGCTCACATTTTCTGTTATGCACTTTAAATAAGTGATTTTCAATTTGTAATCCATGAACACTTACTCCACCAACTCTCAATTATTACTTTCAAAAAAGAAAGAAAAAAAAATCAATTGACAACTATAAGCACTAGTTTTCAATAATACACTCAATGATTCACACATCAGTAGCGACACAGATAAATACACTGGGAGAGCGAGTAAGCTGGGTGCCATGGAAGGGAGGTGTTTTGGAGTGCCCGGGGATAGGAGACAGGCCCAGTGAGCAACAGGGCACAGCAGGAGGGTGTTAGAGTGGCTGGAAGAGACCAGTAAGTGAGTGGAGCAGATTGGAACAGCTAAGAAAGACAAACTTGTCTATCAGTTTATCGTACTGTGGTGGCTTGAGTGTTAATGTGAGCCTGGAGGCTATGCCACTGGTGTTTCAAATGCCAGCAGGGTTAACCATGGTGGACAAGTTTCATCAGAGCTTCCAGACTAAGACAGACTCAGAAGAAGGAAGAGGCCATCCACATCTCAAAAAATTGGCCAGTGAAAACTTTATGAATAGCAGTGAAACACCATTTGTTCTTACTGGAAAACTTTATGAATAGCCCTGCAACATTGCCCAATACAGTGTCGAAAGATGAGCCCCTCAGCTTGGAAGGCACTCAAAATATGACTAGGGAAGAGCTGCCTTGTCAGAGTAGAGCCAACCTTAATGATGTAGATAGAGCAAAGCTTTTGAGAACTCCATTGGCTGATGTGGCACATCTCAAGATGAGAAAATACAGCAGTAAACATCCATTTAATAACAGGAACATGAATCTAGGAAACTTGGGATTTGACAAAAATGAAATAGAACACATAAAGATTGATATCCCAGGCATTAGTGAGTTGAAATGGATTGGTTTTTGCCATTTTGAATCAGACAATCAAAAAATCTGCTATGCCAGGAATGACAAATTGAAGAGGAATGATGTGGTATTCATTATCACAAAGAATGTTTCAAGATCTATCCTGAAGTAAATGCTGTCAATGATAGAATAATATCCATACACCTATAAAGAAGGCCAGTTAATACTACTATTATTCAACTTTACTCACCAACCACCAAAGACAAAGATGAGGAAATAGAAGATTTTTAGCAATTTCTGTAGTCTGAAATTTACCAAACATGCAATCAAAATGTGTTAATTATCATTGGTGATTGGAATGCAACAGATGGCAACAAAGAAGAATCACTGGTAGTTGAAAAATATGGCCTTAGTGATAGAAATACTGCTAGAGATCACATGATATAATTTTGTAAGACCAATGACTTATTCATTGCAAATACCTTTTTTCAACAACACAAATGGTGGCTATAACCATGAACTTCACCAGATGGAGTACACTGGGATAAGACTGACTACATCTGTGGTAAGAGATGATGGAGAAGCTCAATATATTCAAAACAAGGCCAGGAACTGATTGTACACAAGACCATCAACTGCTCATGTGCAAGTTCAAGTTGAAGCTGAAGACAATTGAAAGAAGTCTATTAGAGCCAAAATATAACCTTGATTAGACCTCTCCTGAATTTGGAGACCATCTAAAGAATAGAGTTGATGCATTGAATAGCAATGATAAAAAATCAGAGGAATTGTGGGATGACATCAAGAAAATCATCCTAGAGGAAAGTACAAGATAATTAAAAAGTCAGGAAAGGAAGAAAAGACCAAAGTTGATGTCAGATGAGACTCTGGAAATTGCCCTTGAATGGAGACTAGCTAAAGTAAATAGAAGAAATGACAAGATAAAAGAGCTGAACAAAAGATTTCAAAGAGCAGCTCAAGAAGACACTGTCAATTATTATAATGAAATGTGCAAAGACCTGGAGTTAGAAAACCAAAAGGGAAGAACACAGTTGACATTTCTCAAGCTGAAAGAACTGAAGAAAATATTTAAGCCTTGAGTTTAAAAATTGAAAGATTCTATGGGCAAAATATTGAATGACATAGGAAACATTAAAAGAGAAAGAATACAGAGTCACTACATATAAAAAAAAATGGCCAATGTTCATCCATTTCAGGGGCAGCATATGATCAAGACCAACAGTTTTGAAGGAAGAAGTTGAAGCTGCACTGAAGGAATTGGTGAAAAACAAAGCTCCAGGAATTGACAGCATACTCATTGAGATGTTTCATCAAACAGATGCCATGTTGGCGAGACTCACTCAGCTATGCTGACATTTGGAAGGCAGCTGCCTGGCCAACTAACTGAAAGAGATACATATTTGTACCCATTCCAAAGAAAGGTGGTCCCACAGAATGTGGAAATTATCTAACAATTTCATTTGCACTATGCCACCAGAGCTCTCCAGTAATATGATATGCAAGTAAAATCTTACTGAAGATAATTCAAAAACAGTTGCAGCAGTATATTGACAGGAGAACTTACAGAAATGCAAGCTGGGTTCAGAAGAGAATGTGGAATGGAAAATATAATTGCTGATGTTAGATGGATCTTGACTGAAAGCCAAGAATACCAGAAAGATGTTTACTTACGTTTTATTGACTACACAAAAACATTCAACTATGTGGATCATAACAAATTATGGTTAACATTAAGAAGAATGGGAATTCCAGAACACTTAATTATACTCATGAGGAACCTGTACATAGACCAGGAAGCTGTCATTTGAACAGAACAAGGAGATAATGCATGATTTAAAATAAGTGAAGGACTGTGCCAGGATTGTATCCTTTCACCAAACTTATTCAATTTGTATGCTGAGCAAGTAATCTGAGAAGTTGGACTATATGAAGAAGAAGGTAGCGTCAGTATTGGAGGAAGACTCGTTAACAACCTATGATATGCTCATGACACAATTTTGCTTGCTGAAAGTGAAGATGACTTGAAACATGGAAAAATATTGAAGACTACAGTCTGCAGTATAGATTACACCTCTATATAAAGGAAGCAAAAACCCTCACAACTGGACCAATCAGCATCATGATAAATGGTGAAAAGGTTAAAATTGTCAATAGCTTATGAAGTTCTGCAATCAACACCAATGGAAGTAGCAGTCAATACATCAAAAGGCATATTGCACTGGGAAAATCTGCTGCAAAAGACCTCTTTGAAGTGCTGAAGAGCAAAAATGTCTCCTTGAAGACTAAAGTGTGCCTAACCCAAGCCATGGGATTTGCAATTGCTTCATATGCATGTGAGAGCTGGACAACAAATAAGGAAGACTAAAGTATAGTTGATGCTTTTGAATTGTGGTGTTGGCAGAGAATACTGAGAGTACCATAGATTGCTAAAATAACTAACAGATCTGTCCTGGAGGAAGTGCAGCCAGAACTCTCCTTGGAGGCAAAAATGACCATACTTGTCTCACTTACTTTGGTCATGTTTTCAGAAGGGACCATTCTCTGGAGAAGGATATCATGCTTGATAAAGTGAGGGTCAACAAAGAAGAGGAAGGCCCTCAACAAGATAAATTGACACAGTGACTGCAACGATAGGCCCAGTTATAGCAGGGATTGTGAGGCTGGCATAGGACTGGGCAATGTCTTGTTCTGTTGCACATAAGGTTGCTATGAGTCGGAGATGACTCAACGGCACCTAACAACAACACAACAACAGATGATATACAAAGCCTGCCAGGGATATCTAGGTCCTACTTTCAAAAAAATATTTTCAATGGATTCAGAATTTAATACTGTCTTTCATAAAAGCCTCATACATCAAAATGACCTATTGCTTTTGTTAACTGACATGCTATGTACAGGAATGGTTTTCTTTTTCTTTTTCTTTTTTTTTTGGAAGCTTCAAATTTTGTAAACTTGGTATACAAAATTAAGTAACAATGATGTATTTTAAACTTTTATTAATAGTCTATGCTTAGTTTCCAGGTTGGGAGCTCTGGTAGCATAGTGCCTAAGGCACTTGACTGCTAACCATAAGGATAGTGGTTCAAACCCACCAGCCACTCCTCGGAAGGAAGATGAGGCAATCTAATTCCATAGTGATACTGCCTCGGAAACCCAAGGAAGGGTTGCTATGAGTCCAACTTGATGGCACATAACAACAACAAACAAGTTACCAGGTTAACAAAAGTTATGCCTGATATACATCTTTGATTTTTTTTTTATAATTTATGGTAATACACAAAACTATTTTAATGACAACAGAACTGTAAAGTAAAGAACAGATTATTTTCCAATGATCAAGCAATTTTTCATTAGTTGACTTATTGGTAGGGATGAGCTGAGGTACGTGCCAACTGAAACATATTCTCATCTATATCAATTCACAGGGTTCCTTGGAAGGTGGACAAATGATGAAATTTGCCAATTTTCATTCTCCTAAGTCCTAGATTCAGGGATAGCTTTGCTGGCCAAACAAGACATCATACTTTACTTTCAAAGAGATGCATGAATGAGTCAGCCAGAGACCGAAACTCAGTGCCTGCATTTTCATTAGATCTATTTCCACATATATCAGAGATCAAACCTTCAATATACAGCATACCAAAAAATGAGAGTAAGAGTGAGAGGGAGGCAGAGTTATTTATTGTTTTACAAATTTTTATTACTGTTATAGAAATATAGATAGAATAACATTTGCTAATTCAAAATTTTTCACATGTAATTTCAGTGAGACCCATTATATCAATAATGCTGTGTAACCATCACCGATATCCATCACCAAATAGTCTGTTACCATGAACAGAAACTCAGAACTTCCTAGATAATGCTCTCCCTTTTGTCCTCTCTTTCACTATCAAAATCTGATCTCTATACATTTGCCTATTCTGGATATTTCTTATTAGTGAGATCATACAATATTTGTGCAATACGATTGACTTATTTCATGCAGCATAATGTTTTTAATTTTCATCCAGGCTATGGCATGCATCAGGACTTCGTTTTTCTTTATGGCAGTGTTACTTGCATGTTGGAATCATTTTCACCTAAGGTAAAGTGTAAAAGCAAGGGCAAAGAGAGAAATAATGAGAAGAGTGGCTTTTTACATTTTGCATGATTTGATGATTGCAATTAGCATTTGATTTTCTTACTTAGAAGATGTGATAGTAATAATAATGATAATAAAGCAGTAATAAACTCACAGTGAATAAAATGTGTTAAATTTCATAATTTATCCAAGGTTTTGTATATGTCTACATGACTTCCACGTCTAAATCTTCTATCAGTTTGGTGCTAGCATCTTTAATACCATTGAAAGGAACCAAGGACACTCATAACTCATCCATCCCTCACATTCTGGAAAATAAATGCCTGCATAGATCTTTCACTTATTTAGAATGAATGACCAAACAAATAAATTAATATAGCCAGTTTCTAAATAGTTTCTAAAAGAAGTAATATCAATGACAAAAATAAGATCCTGACTTGAAGTCTGTAGTAAAACAGATTTTGACCTTTATAGAATGTGAAAGGGAAGTACAGAAAAAGAATGTGCTAAGTTGAAATCAGAGGTTCAACAAGGCTAATGAAAGAGAAGACTGTAAAGAAAATTGTTAAAAATGTAATAGAAATATACTTATGACAATCAGATGAGAAATGTGAAAGACACACCAGTGACTGCCTCTTAAAATGTAGCATAAGAGAACAAAGAGATGAAAACAAAAGTTGCTGTGTTGTGTGCTGTTGAGTCAATTCTGACGCATTGTGACATTATAGGACAGAGTAGAACTGCCCCATATGATTTCCTAGGCAGAATCTTTTATGGAAACAAATAACCAGGTCTGTTCTCTCACAAAGTGGCTGATGAGTTCAAACTGCAAACCTTTGGTTTAAAAGCAGAGCATTTTAACCATTGCACCATCAGGGCTCCTGAGACACTAGTAGAAGAGTATAAATGTACTAGCAAGAAAGAAGGGATGTAATTTATAAATTAAAAATATTTATGGAAAAAAGAAAACAAGGAAAATTTGAAGAGAGTCAACAATCAAAGAAAAAGTATAATTCCCAAGCTAAAGAAAAGACCCAAACTGCAACTACAAATGAATTATTCAGTCTGAGCAAAGTTAGTGAAAAAAGTACCTACCTAGATATTTCCTGACTTTTCTTGTTTAAATTTAAATTATATATATATATATATAAGAAGGTTACACAGAAAGTAATAACAGCATTAGAACAAACAAATTCAAACAAAACAAACTGGTTTCAGACTTGTCATTGTATTAAGATAATGGAAAAGAGCACATAAATTTCTATAGAGTTTAAAGAGAAAATCATTGATAATCCGGAACTGTACACTAAAATTTTTACATTGGTATAGAAAGGTGATAAGAAAATGTACACCTGTTATAAGAAAAAATTATGAAATATTTACCCTTCTGAATAGGGAGAGGGTCAATGAAAAAGAAGAAGGCCCACAACAAGAATGGATTGACACAGTTACTGTAAGAATGGGCTCAAACATAGCAACTACTGTGAGGATGGCACAGGACCAGGCAATATTTCATTCTGTTTTACACAGGTCACTATGAGTCCAATCAAAACCTACTCCATGGCACCTAACAACTGAATAAGAAAAGGAGCTTTGATGATACAACGATTTAGCACTTGGATGCTAACCGAAAAGCTAGTGGCTAGAATCCACCAGTAGTCCCCAGGAAGATCTGGTGATATGTTTCCATAACATTACAGGTAACCTTAAGGGACAGTTTTACTCTGCACATGGGGTCTCTATGTGTTGGAATAGACTTGATGACACCTCAAAACAACAATAACAGCTGAATAAGAAATATTCATTTTTAAAAAAAATTGGTTTATGATAGAAAAAAAAGAATAGAAAATCAAGATATGCTCTTGAAGAAAAATATACTGTAAAAATAATTTTAAAATTTAGTTACTGACTAAGGATTTAGTTTATACAGAATGTAAACTTGGGGAAGGAAAATAGTAGTAATGTGAATTCACATGAATGTATTCATTTATTTGTTATACACATTGGAGAAGATATTGTTTTGAACTTTTGATTGATCTTTAAGAATTATACCATTGGAGTTTTGGCAAGATGGTAGACTAGGCAGAAAGACTGCACAGACCCTCTTCAACAAAGAAAAGGGAAACCAATTAACACAGACACAGAAGATAATCTTGGACCCCTGAGCCTTGAAGGGAAGGATATAGAAGTGGACTAAACCCCAACTAGCAGAAGAATTTGCGTGAAAACACCAAAAAAAGAGACAGACGGAGCTGAGGTCTGACAGTGATCCTGATGGCACAGACAGCTTGGAGATTCCCAAGTGGTGGTAGGACATAAGAATTAACCTAAAAATCACCCTGCTAGCGAGGGACTGCACAGAGAACTGTGCACAGTGGCTGGGGAACAAACGGAGAAGGTGAAGAGAAAGGTGGGCTGAACTGTGGACTTTTTTTGGTCCAGAGAATGCCACCATTTTGAAGATTTAAAAAACATCTTGACTATTTTGGATATTTAATGAGACAGCGCTCCCCGAGATTCCAGGGGCTTAAGAAGAGGTTCTGCTTTCCAGCAACCCCAAGGACACTCGGGACCTGCAAGACTGAAAAGGTATGACATTCCTCTTGTTACACTTATACACCGCACCCGCTTGGTGAACAGAGGTGTGGCCATCCCCCACTCCCACCTACCTTCTGCACCCACAGGAACTCCATCACAGTCTGTGTGCTCAGACAGAGCCTGGGAGCCCTGCCCTCCCCCTTACTGATTTTCCTTTTTTTTTTCTCTTTTTAATTTTAATTTTTTTCTTTATCACTTTCTTTTTTCTGATGATTAGTTTACTTGTATTTGTCGGTTTTAAAACAACTAATATTATTAATACTTTTGTCCCTTTTATTATTATTCTTAATCTTCCCCCACCAGGTCATTTTTTCTTTTCCCTGTGCCTGGTTGAATTTTTTTTTTTTTTTTAATTTAAGTTGTTGTTTTTTTCCTTTCCCCCCTTTTTCTCATGATTAAACCCATTTCTTGTTTTTCTTTTTGCATTTTTCCCATTTTTTCTCCATTTACTATTCTCCTTGCCTACTTTTTTTTTTTTTCTTAGTACCCAATCCCCAGATATTGCAGGTTTTCTTGTTTTTTTCTTCTTCTTTTTCCCTTTCTTCTTTATTTGGTTACTATTCCTGTGTGATTACATTCTGTGTTTTTTGTCCATGGGCTTTTAGTTTTTTGATGGTTACTCATTTGTAATTTGTGTCTAACATAGTGGGAGACAACAACAGTCCCCATAAGACACAACTACACCCACAATTCCTACAATTACAATTACTGTTGCGATAGCCGCCACCTCCTTCTCCACCAATGGGCCAATGATAAAAAACCACCAAGAAGAGCCTGAATCACCCTTGG
>NW_006921765.1:3647186-3653822 GCF_000298275.1 Orycteropus afer afer | reverse complement strand
ACTCTGTAAATCTTCACCCAAATCCTAATAAAAAAAAAAAAATGCTAAATATAAGATCTTCATGTTAAAATGATCAAAACATTATTAAAGGAATTAAAAGAGATCGCAGTAAATGGAGAGATCTATATGTTCATAAAGTCAGAGGCAATTTAGTGTCATAAAGATGTCAATTCTTCCTCATGTTAATCTATAAATTTAAATTATTTCTTATTTAAGTCAAATCTCATTTTGTTTGCTTTTGTTGATTGTGAAAAGTTAATTATAAAATTTGTAGAGAGAAGTAAAGGGTAAAGATAGTTAAGTCAATTTTGAAGAAAAAATATCAGCACTTGTGTATCACAAATCAAGACCTTAAAGATTTTTATTGTTGTTGTTTTGTTTTCTAACTAATTAAAACAGTGTGTTATTGATTCAGGTATCAAAAATAAGAGTTATCAGAGTATAGAAAGCCTAGAAATACATGTCTGAGTGCTAATAAACTAGTGAGGAAATGATAGAGTATAAGTGGTGCTGGGGCAATTATATAAATAATATTAAACAAAATTAGACCTCTACCTCATACCTATCTACAAATAAATGTCAGTGGACTAAAGGTATTAGCATAATTCTTAAGACATCTGACAGCTAACCAGAAGAATGATGGTTCAAATCCACCAACCACTCTGTGGAAACAAGACTGGGCAATCTACTTCTGTAAAGTTTAATGCCTCGGAAACCCAGTGGGGGTTGCTATAAGTTATAATCGACTTGATGGCAGTGGATTTGTTTTTTTTATTTTTTTCTATCAGAAGGAAACCTTAAAATATTTAAAAGAAAACATAGTATAATAACTTTCACCTTTGAATTAGGGGTGATTTCTTAAGCAAGATGTAAAAAGAGTACATCTTAATAAAATATATTAAATAATGTGTTTGTTGTTGTTGTTGTTATGTGCCATCGAGTCGGCCCCGACTCATAGCGACCCCTCCTTGGGTTTCCGAGGCAGTATCACTACGGAAGTAGGATTGCCCAACCTTCCTTCTGAGGAGTGGCTGGTGGGCTTGAACTGCCAGCCTTCTGGTTAGCAGTCAAGTGCTTTAGCCACTATGTTACCAGAGCTCCTAAATAATGTGTATTCATGACAATTTAAAACTTCTATTCAGAAAACATACCCTAAAATAATAATAATAAAAGCTAAACTAAAAGACTGTCAATTTGTCATACTGTAGTGGTTTGCATGTTGCTGTCATTCTGGAAGCTATGCCACCAGTATTTCAAATACCAGATGGGTCCCCAATGATGGACAAGTTTCAGCAGAGCTTCCAGACTAAGACAGACCAAGAAGAAGGATGAGATTATCCACTTCTGAAAAAACAAATTGGTCACTGAAATCTTATCAATAGCAGTGAAACACTAGCTGATATATTACTGGAAAACATTATGAATAGCAGTGAAATATTGTCTGATACATTTGCATTGGAACAGAGATGCCACTTTAAAGCCTAGGTGCATGTAACCCAAACCATAGTATTTTCAATTGCCTCATATGCATGTGAAAGCTGGACAGTGAATAAGGAAGACTGAAGAAGAGTTGAGGCATTTGAATCATGGTGTTGGAGAAGAATACTGAAAAAACCATGGACTAACAGAGTAATGAAAAAATTTGTCATGGAAGAAGTACAGCCAGAATGCTCTTTGGAAGAAAGAATGGCCAGGTTTTGCCTCACCTACTTTGGTCATGTTGTCAGAAAGTTAGGTCTCTGGAGAAGATTATCATGCTTGGTAAAGAAGAGGAAAAATGGAAGACCCTCAATGAGACAGATTACCACAGTGGTTGCAATGATGGGTTCCAGCATAGCAAGTATTATGAGGATGGTGTAGGACTGGGCAACATTTCATTCTGTCATGCACAGAATTGCTATGAGTCAGAGCAAACTCAATGGCACCTAACAACAGCACAACATAGTATCAGAAGATGAGCCCCTCAGGTTGGATGGCACTCATAATAAAACTGATAGAGAGTTGTGTCCTCTATTTAGAGTCAATCTTAATGACATGAGTGGAGGAAATCTTTCCGGATCTTCATTTGCTAATGTGGCATGACTGAAAATGAGAAGATACAGGTATAAAGATTCATTAGTGATTGGAACGTGGAATGTGTGGGATATAAATCTAGGAAAATTGGAATTTGTTAAAAATGAAATGAAACACATAAAGATCCATATTCTAGGCATTAGTGAAATGGACTGGTATTGGTTATTTTGAATCAATCATATGGTCCACTATACCAGGACTGAAAAACTAAAGAAGAATTGTTTCTAATTCATAATGAAAAAGATCTATCTGGAAGTACAGTACTAGCAGTGATAGGATAATACCCATACATCAACAAGAAAGACCAGTTAATAGTACTTCAATTCATATATATGCACCAACCACTAAAGCCACAGAAGAAGAAATGGAAGATTTTAAACTACTTCTGCAGTGTGAAATTGACGAAACATTCAATCAAGATGTATTGATGGTTACTGGGGATTTGGATATGAAAGCTGGAAATAAGGAGGAATCATTGGTTGTTGAAAAATATGGTGCTGTTAATGCAAAGAATTTTGTAAGACCAGTGAGTCATTCATTGCAAATATCCTTTTCAACAACATAAATTGTGATTATATATGTTGACCTCACCAAATGGAATACACAAAAATAAAAATGTCTACATCTGTGGAAAGAGGTAATAGAGAAACTTAGTATCATCAGTCAGAACAAGCCAGTGGCTGAATGCAGAAGAGACCATAAATTGCTCATATGCAAATTCAAGTTGAAGCTGAATAAACTTAAAAGAATCCATAAGATCCAAAATATGTCCTTGAATATATCCCACCTGAATTTAGACTTGGTCTCAAGAACAGATTTAACGCATTGAACACCCATGACCGAAGACCAAATGAGTTAAGCGATAACATCAAAAACATCACACATAAAGAAACCAAAATCTCATTTAAAAGACAAAGAAGAAAGACCAAAATGGATGTTGGAAGAGACTCTGAAACTTGCTCTTGAACTTAGAGTAGCTAAAGAGAATGGAAAAAAATAATGAAATAAAAGAGCTGAACAGAACATTTCAAAGGGCTGCTGGAGAAGACAAAGTATTACAATGAAATGTATAAAACCCTGGAGTTAGAAAACCAAAAGTGAAGAAGAAGCTAAGCGTTTCTCAAGCTTAAAGAACAGAAGAAAATTTTCAATCTTTGAGTTGCAATACTGAAGGATTTTATGGGCAAAATCCTTCATTCAGCATCCACTTTTGAACCTAGCTTGCATTTCTGGAAGTTCCCCAATATACTGCTGTAAACATTTTGAATTATCTTTAGTGAAATTTTACTCATCCGTGATATCAATGATATTGTTAGGTAACTTCCACAGTCTGTTGCATCACTTTTCTTTGGAAGAAGAGGACATGGAACATGGCATATCACTGCTGATGTCAGATCGATCTTAGCTGAAAGCAAAGAATACCAGTTAGATGTTTATCTGTATTTTATTGATTATGCAAAGGCATTTGAATGTGTGGGTCATAACTAATTATGGATAACATTGCAAAGAATAAGAATTCCAAAACACTTATTTGTTGTGCTCATGAGGAACCTGTACATAGACCAGGAGACTCATCCAAACAAAACAAGGGGATACTACATGAGTTAAAATCAGGAACAATGTGCATCAGGGCTGTATCCTTTCATCATATTTATTCAGTCTGCATACTGAGCAAATAATCTAAGAAGATGTAATATATGAAGAAGAACACAGCATCAGAATAGGAGGAAGGCTCATAAACAGTCTACAATATACAAATGAAAGAACCTTCCTGAAATTGAAGAGGACTAGAAGCACTTAGTAATGAACATAAAATATTACAATCTTCAGTTTGGACTGCACCTGAACATAAATAAAACAAAAATCCTCACAACTGGACCAATAAGCAAAGTCACGATAAATGGAAAAAGATTGATGCTGTCAGGGATTTTAGTTTACTTGAATCAACTACCAACTCCCATGGAAGCAGTAGTCAAGAAATCAGACATCATATTGCACTGTGCAAATCTGCTGCAAAAGACCTCTTTAAAGTTTTAAAGATCAAAGATGTCACTTTGAAGACTAAGGTGCACCTAACTCAAGCCATGGTATTTTCAATTGCTCATATGCATGTGTAATCTGGACAATGAATAAGGAAGACCAAGAAAAATTGATCCCTTTGAATTGTGGTGTTGGTGAAGAATACTGAAAAAAACATGGACAGCACCAAAGAATGAGTAAATTGATCCTGGAAGAAGCACACCCAGAATGCTCCTTAGAAGTGAGAATGAAGAGGCTTTGTCTCACCTACTTTGGTTATGTTGTCAGATGAGACCATTTCCTGGAGAAAGATATCATGCTTGGTAATGTGGAGGGTGAGAGAAAAGTGGAAAACCATCAAGGAGATGGATTAACATAGTGGCTGCAAAAATATGCTCAAGTGTAGTAGGGGTTTTGAGCATGATTCAGGACCAGGCAGTGTTCATTCCATTGTACATTGGGTCACTGTGATTTGGAATAGGCTCAATGTACCCAATAACTACAACATGGGCAAAATATTGAACAATGTTGGAAGTATCAAAAGAAGATGGAAGGAATATACAGAATCATGGTACCAAAAAGAATTTGTTGACCTTCAACTTTTTCAGGAGCAGTATATGAGCAAGAACCAATGGTCCTTGAAAGAGAAAATCCAAGCTGCACTGAAGATATTGAAAAACCAGGTTCCAGGAATTGACAGTATACCCATTGAGATGTTTTAACAAAAGGATGGAGCATTGGAGGTGCTCACTCATTTATGCCCCAAAATTTGAAAGCAGCTATCTGGCCCAGCAACCGCAAGATACCTATATTTGTGCCCATTTCTAAGAAAGGTGATCCAACAAAATGTAAACATTATTGAACAATAATATCAAACACTAGTAAAATTTTACTGAAAATAATTCAAAAATGTTTGCAGCTGCATATTGTCAGGGAAATGCCAGAAATCTAAGCCAAATTTAGAAAAAGTCATGGAACATGGATATCTTTGCTGGCATCAGATGAAACTTGCCTGGAAGCAAAGAATACCAGGGACATGTTTAATTGTGTCTTTTTGACTATTCAAAGGCATTTGACTGTGGATCATAACAAATTATGGATACCACTGCAAAGAATGGGAATTCCAGAATTGAATCATGTGGAACTCATACACAGAACAAGAGACTATCATTTGAACAAAAGAGAGGGATAATGCATGGTTTAAAATTAGGAACATGTATGTCAGTAAGTAAGTTTCACTATATTAGCTCAATATGTATGCTGAAATTGGACTGTATGAAGAATGTGGCATCAGATTTGGAGAGAAATTCATTAACAACCTGTGATATGCAGATGATACATACAACCTTGTTTTCTGAAAGTGAAGAGGACTTGAAGCACTTACTGATGAACATCAAAGTCTACAGCCTCAACATAAAGTATGCATTATGCCTCAACATAAAGACAGCCAAAACCCTTACAACTGGACCAATAAGCCACTTCATGATAAACATAGAAAAATTGAAGTTGTCAGGGATTTCATTTTCTTGGATCCATAATCAACACTCATGGAAGCAGGAGTAGAGAAATCAGATGTCACTTGTGGGAGGTTCCAGCAAGATGGCAGATTAGTCAGAAAGACTGCACAGACCCTCTTCAACAAAGAAAAGAGAAACCAATTAACACAGACACAGAAGATAATCTTCAACCTTTGAGCCTTGAAGGGAAGGATATAGAAGTAGATTAAACCCCAACTAGCAGAAGAATTTGCATGAAAATACCAAAAAAGGAGATATACGGAGCTGCAGTCTGGCAGCAATCCTGAGTGATCCTGATGGCACAGACAGTTTGGAGATTCCTGAGTGGTGGTAAGACCTAAGAATTAACCTGAAAATCAGCCCTGCTAGCCAGGGACTGCACAGAGGACTGCTCTTGTGACTGGGGAATAAATGGAGAAGGTGAAGAGAAAGGCGGGCTGAGCTGTGGACTTTTGCCAGTCCGGAGGATGCTACCATTTTGAATGTTCACAAGAGGTTTGACTATTTTGGACATTTAAAGAGACAGCACTCTTGCAGATTCCAGGGGCTTAAGAAGAGGTTCTGCTTTCCAGCAACCCCAAGGACACTCCTGACCTGGACCTGCACGACTGAAAAGGTGTGACATTCCTCTTATTACTCTTATAACCCACACCTGCTTGGTGAACAGAGGTGGGGTCATCCCCCACTCCCACCTACCTTCTGGGTAGGAGTTCCCACAGGAACTCCATCACAGTCTGTGTGCTCAGATGGAGCCTGGGTGCCCTGCCCTGTTCTCCACCAAATTTTTTTTTTCTATTTTTTAAATTATTTTCTTTTTCACTTTCTTTTTTGTGGTGATTAGTTTGCTTGAATTTGACTGTTTTAAAACAACTATTATTAATAATATTTTTGTCATTTTTATTATTGTTCTTAATCTTCCCCTCCCAGGTCCCAGTTTTAAGCATATTTTCTTTTCCCTGTTCCTGGTTGAAATATCTCTTATTATTATTGAAGTTTTTTTTTTTTTTTTTTTTTTTTCCCTCTTATG
>NW_006921765.1:3639261-3641980 GCF_000298275.1 Orycteropus afer afer | reverse complement strand
TTGGTAATCACATATTTGATGAGCAACTTATCTCTAGAATTTATAGAAAACTCCAACACCTCAATAACAAAAAGACAAACAATCAATTAAAAAATGGGCAGAAGACATGAATAGACACTTCACCAAGGAGGATATTCAAGCGGCCAACAAACATATGAACAAATGCTCACGATCATTAGCTATTAGAGAGATGCAAATCAAAACAACAATGAGATACCATCTTGCTCCAGCAGTAGTAGCAACATTCAGCAAGACAGAAAATACTAAATGCTGGCAAGGATGTAGAGAGATTTGGACTCTCATACACTGCTGGTGGGACTGTAAAATGGTACAACCATTGTGGAAGGCAGTATGGCGATACCTTCAAAAGTTGGAACTTGAAATACCATTTGACCCACCTATTCCTTTACCAGGTATATAACCTAAAGAAGTGAGAGCCATGACAAGGACGGACATATGCACACCCATGTTCATCGCAGCACTATTTACAGTAGCCAAAAGATGGAAACAACCCAGGCGTTGATCAACTGAGGAATGAATATCCAAACTATGGCACATAACACACCATGGAATACTATGCAACCCTAAAGAATAATGTAGAATCTGCCAAACTGCATAATGTTGATGAACTTGGAGGACATTATGCTGAGTGAAATAAGTCAACCACAAAAGACCAAATATTGTATTGGTCTGTTATTGTAATAGTCAAAGAAACGCTTATCTATGGAAGGTCATTTTCTTTGTTGGTTACCAGGGGTGGTAGGGGAGGGGAGGGAATATTGTTAGATAGATAGAGTTAAGTTTTGATTTGGGTGAAGAAAAAGACAATGTACCAATGTGAGTGATCAATATAGTGGCACTGAGGAAGAGAAAGACATAGAGGATATGTGGGAAGTACAGACAACAAAGATGAACCCTTTTGCACATATAGTATGGCGTACTCAGTGAAGGCAAACACGGGTGTATGGGTGGATAGATAGGTGGACAGGCTGAAATATTAGCTATCTATATGAAGTGGAGAGTACACCCAAGAACATGTATAGGGTTGGCCAACAGTAGTCCAATAACTTTATGTGTATGATCTGAATTCCCAGGTGTATAATGGGGCTGACAAGGGGCAAGGTTGTAGTCGCTGCTTGGTCAGAGCCAGCTACCCAGAGGGACTGAGTAGTTGAACCTGTGGGCCCAGGACCATAGTCACAGAGGACATCAAGCTCAATTGGCATAACATACTACACAAATCATTGTTCCACCTTCTACTGTGGTGAGTAGCGACTGAGATCTTAAAAGCTTGCAAGCTGCCATCTAGATGCAATGATGGGTCTCTCCTCTTCCAGAGCCAAGAAGAATGAAGAAAACCAAAAATTCACGGAAACTATCACCTAGCAACTGGTACACCATCCGATCTGCAGCCTATACGACTATGAGACCAGAAGAAATAAACAATGCTCGGCTACTACTGTCAACCACTTGGAAGAGGATCTTTGTAGGAGATCCTGGATAGACAGGGAACAATTTGGAACAAAACTCAAAATCATTTGGAAAAAATAAAAAGCGGGGAACAGGTTTGCTGGTCCTCTGGAGACTGGTGGAACCACTGAGACTATGGCCCCTAGCTGCCCTTCAGGTCCTAAATTGAATGCACACCTGTGGCTTCCAGCCAAGCAGTAGACATGCATACTAGTTGAACATTTACCTGTGGTAGATACACTCCTTGGAGAGAACAAGCAAGAGAGAAAGAAGGGGTGCTCAGGCACAGGGAGACAGCTCAGGGGGTAGGAGTACATGGAGGGATGGTCACAGGGAAGAGGTACCTATCAGGAGGAAGTGGGAGAGGAGATGGTGCATTGTGCTAAATTGTGGTCAATGTCATGAGACAAAGTGCATGTGATCTGCTGTATGGAAAGTGTATTTGCTCTGTAAATATTCACCCAAATCACAATAAAAAAATAATTAAAAAAACCCCAAACTGCCTGATACTGGTTTAATGACAGATACATAGACCAATGGAATAGAATTGAGAACCCAGAAATAGATCCATAGTCCTATAGTCAGCTGATCTTTGACAAAGGCCGAAAATCCATTAAATGGGGAAGAGAATGTTTGTTTAATAAATGGTGCTGGCAAAACTGGAAATCCATTTGCAGAAAAATAAAACAAGATCTGCACCTCACACCATGCACAAATTCGAACTCCAGATAGATTAAAGACTTAAATGTGAAACCTAAAACTATACAGTTCCTCAAGGAAAATCTAGGGGCAAATTTAAGGGCCCTATTATATGGCATAAGGAAGGTTGGGCAATCCTACTTCCGTAGTGATACTGCCTTGGAAACCCAAGGAGGGGTCTCTATGAGTCGGGGCCGACTCGACGGCACATAACAACAACAACAACAAGCATAACTCAAAATGCACAAACAGCAGAAAAGAAACCAGATGATTGGGACCTTCTAAAAATTAAATTTTTGTGTGCTTCCAAAGACTTCTCCAAAAGTGTCAAAAGATAACCCAGATTGGGTAACAATATTTGGTATTAACATATCTGACAAGGGACTTATCTCTAGAATTTATAGAAAACTCCAACACCTCAATAAAAGAAAGAAAAGCAATCCAATTAAAAAATGGGCAGAAGACATGAATAGACACTTCACCAAGGAGGGTATTCAAGTGGCCAACAAACATATGAAGAAATGCTCACAATCATTAGCTATTAGAGAGA
>NW_006921765.1:3629323-3630127 GCF_000298275.1 Orycteropus afer afer | reverse complement strand
CTGAATGTGCAGGTTCTTCATGAGTACAATCAAGTGTTCAGGAATTCCCATTCTTCTCAATGTTATCCTTAATTTGTCATGATCCACACAATCAATTGCCTTTGTAATGGGGCATCCATTTGTTGAAATATCTCAATGAGTATTCCATCAATTCCCAGAGCCCTGTTATTCACGAATTCCTTCATTGCAGCTTTGACTTTCTCTTTCAGTACCATTGGTTCTAGATCATATGCCACCTCCTTAAATGGATGAAGATAGGCCAGTTCTTTTTGGTACAGTGACTCTGTGTATTCTTTCCATCTTCTTCTGATGTTCTCTGCATCATTCAATATTTTGTTCTTAGAATCATTCAATATTGCAACTTGAGGCTTAAATTTTTTCCTCAATTCTTTCAGCTTGAGAAATGCTGAGAGTGTTCTTTCCTTTTGGCTTTCTAACTCCAGGTCTTTGCACATTTTATTATAGTAATTGGCTTTGTCCTCTGGAGCTGCTCTTTGAAATCTTTGGTTCAATTGTTTTATCTTGTCATTTCTTCCATTTGCTTTAACTACTCTCACTCAAGGGCAAGTTTCAGAGTCTCTTCTGTCATCCATTTTGGTCTTCTCTTCTTTTGTCGTCTTTTTAGTGACCCCTTGCTTTCTTCAGGGATGATGCTCTTGGTGTCATCCCACAATTCTCCTGGTTTTTGGTCCTTGGAATTCAATGCATCAATCTATTCTTTAGATGGTCTCTAAATTCAGGAGGGATATATTCCAGATCATATTTTGGCTCTCGTGGACTTGTTTTAATTGTCTTTAACTTCAA
>NW_006921765.1:3617030-3629223 GCF_000298275.1 Orycteropus afer afer | reverse complement strand
ATGGAAACAAGCTAGGTGTCCATCAACTGAGGAATGGATAACCAAACTATGGTACATACACACAATGGAATACTATGCAACACTGAAGAATAATGTAGAATCTGCAAAACACTGCATAATGTGAACGAACTTGGAAGACATTATCCTGAGTGAAATAAGTCAATCACAGAAGGACAAATATTGTATTAGTCCATTATTGTAAATGTTAAGGAAAGGTTTATCTATAAAAGGAAATTTTCTTTGTTGGTTACGGGGGGGGGGACATTGCTATATAGGTAGAGATAAGTATTGATTTTGGATGAAGAGAAGAGCAATGTACCAAATGTGAGTGACCAATATGGCAGCACTGAGGATGAGAAAAACATAGAGAGGTACATGGGGAGAAGGTAGAAATATATATAGAACTCATTTCATTGGAACTTCCAGACTAAGACAGACTGGAAAGAAAATCCTGGCAATTTACTTCCAAAAATTAGCTAAAAAAATCACAGAATTCTGTCTAACTCACTTGTTTTGGACAAGGCGTAAGGTGGGATCTCTTGGTGGAGAACAATATCATATTTGGTGAAGTACGGCCCAGTGAGGGCAAGGGAGTTCCTCAGTGAGATGGTATAAGAGCCACAACAGTGGAATCAAACATGTGGGCCATTGAGACGATGACACAGGACCAGGCGACATTTCACTCTGTTGTACATGGGTTGGCATGAGTCAGAGTCAACTCAAAGGTAGCTATCCATCTATATATATTTCTACCTGTCTTTCTATCTACTGTATCTCTATAGATCAGCCTGGATTGTGAATGCCTCCTTCTCTTAATGCTCATCCATACACTGTTATACAGAGTACCCGAGGTCACATGGTGGCACCTTCCAGGACTGAAGTCATATCAGTTAAGAGGCTTTAGGTAGGTGCCTTTGAGTCAGCCTTGCATTTCCAAACCTATTATGCCACACTATCCTTCAGCATTGCCTAAGAAGAGCCTATTATGGAAATACTGCACAGCGGAGAAATATCCCTGAGATTCTTCAAGTGAAAAATAGAAGTATTTCACAATAAGCTATTTAGGAATTTTGCTAGGAACTCAGGCAATTCAAGAACACATTCCATTTCTTTTAGCTTATAGACCATTCTATATTGATTTGTCCAAAGCAAGAAGGGGTTGCTTGAAATGTCTGTTCTGTCAACACAAAATATAGCTCAGCCAGAAAATGTCTGGATTTTCCATTTGGTAAAGCACATCTATGTTCTAAGATTAATTTGGAATCTGAAACACTTTGTTAAAGCTTTACCATTAATCCTTAAGAAATGTAGGGATTTTGCTGCCTGTAGTCAGATTGTGATGCTTTTTTTTTTGTCTTCCTAATTCTAAGTGCAGTAATCATCAAAATGTTTAAGGTCCTTAGGGATAGGGCAAGATTACTCCCTTCATCTAACACTGTGGAGCTCAGACCAGCCCTGAGTTTAACATTTCAAGGACAGGAATTTCTAGAGAGACTAGTTACCTGGCTTTCTTGTTAAGGGTCATTTCATCCTGTAAATTGGTGCCACCATTTCAGTTCAGAATTTTCACTTTCAATTTCCAAGTAAAAGTAACAGCTCAGTGGCTTCTCTATAGTACTTCCTTTCAAAGAATCAGGTATGACAGTGGAGGTAAGGACAGAAATATTATGGGTACACAAACTGTGTGAAGAAATTCTAAAAGTCATCGGGAAAATGTGCCATTACTCCTTTGACATCCTGTATTTTTCTATAGGTGTACCAATTTCAAATTAATTACCTAACTAATACATGAAAATTCTCTAACTGGGATGTTTATTAGCATTCCAAATGGCTCTATACTGAAAAATATCATACCATGAGTTTACAAACAGAAAGAAACTTATAAGACGCTCTATAAAATGTCATTTACAACATTTGTGGGTGTGACTGTTTCCAATATGACTATTCTACCTTCAATCTTTCTGAGTTATTTATGTGTGGTTATGACTGAAGTCTGGGGTATACATCTTAAAATTATTTCTTGTCTTTTGTACTTTTAACACCCATTACTCTGTGACCCTTGTTGAGATTTCAGATACTTGACAGACCACAAAAAGTAATAAAAACCTTTACATGGCAATAGATAATAGAAATCTATGTGGGCCAGGACATAAGCTAAACCAGAGACCAGGATCTCTCCTGTTTGTGATGTACAGAAGATAGGACACTGACCAGCCTGAAACAATACTCATCAGAATCAAACCTTAATCATGTGAGGTTGGCCAACCCTTCCCTAACAAATGTTGTTGTTGTTGTTATGTGCTGTTAGGCATCTATACTTTTGATTGGAAGATATTAGTACATGTTGTGAAATTGAAAAAAATTATGTGACTTAAGAGTAGTAAAATAGAAGTTGCTGTGGAAGTTGTGAGAATGAGTAACAAGACAAGCCTTGTAGAGGATATACTTTTAGAACAAAGTAGTGGAAGGATCTATGCTGTCAGATTCTCAAGAGGTAGGACAATATATTGTATTTAAGGCACCTTAAAAAAAAAAAAAAAAGATCACTGCCACTGAGTCATCTCCAATAGTGACTCCATTGGGTTTCCAAGGCTGTAAATATTTCTGGAAGCAGACTGTCTCATCTTTCTTCCACAGAGCAGCTAGTGGGTTCTAAACACTGACCTTTTGGTTAGTGTCAAATGCCTTAACCACTACACCACCAGAGCTCTTTACTTAGAAGTACAGAATAGTTAGGGCATAGTTCAAAAGAAAATGTGTAGATATATATATATATATATATATATATATATATATGAAATTAAAAAAAAAATGGTATCAATATGTTGCATTGTTTTGGAAAATAATGCAGGCTAATCCACAAAGAAGATGTCCCTAAAGCGTGTTGTTTAAATTTATTATATGAAAGTCTTTCCTGGCTCATTTAAGAAGAGATGGTTGAATAGGTATAGTATAGGGGCTGTCATGGTATTCATTCTTTTATTTTCATATTAATGTTATTAATAAGATTATCCTCAATTTACATACTCTACATTGAATACTCTATGACATGGCTCATAATAAGTATATTTAAATTAATTTATTCATACATTGTTTTCTAACATGCAATTATTGAGCAGTTACTATGTGTTAAATACTATTCTGCACTCAGGGGATGCAGTGGTAAATGAGTGATGGAAGAGTCTCTTCCTTTGAGGAACATTTTTAATTAAAAATATAAGAAACAAGTACATTACTATACAAAAACCAAACTTACTGCTGCCAAGTCGGATCTGCCTCACAACGACCCTTCCTTGGGTTTCTGAGGCAGTATCACTAGGGAAGTAGATTGTCCAACCTTCCTTCCAAGGAGTGACTGGTGGGTATACACATCATAATATAATTTCAGGCAGAAAGTCTAAACATAAAAAAATATATATATTAATTCTATAAAGAAAAAGATATCAAGATAAAGGAAAACATGAAGACTGTTTTTAAGAGGTGACTGTGGAAGTCCTTTCTAATTAAGTAAAATTTAAGGAGAGATCTGAATGAAGTGAGGAAACAACCTATATGACAAATGCAAAGTCCCTGAAATAAGCTTGTGATATTCATGTACTACAAAAGAGTATGCAGGAAAAAAGTAAATAAGAGAGGGATATGAAATCCAAAAGGTAGGTATGGGCATGATCATATAGTACAATCATTAAAGTATAAGTGTGAAGAAAAGTTACTGGAGAATTTTTTGCTGTTTTATGCTCAGTGATGTAGTGCCTAAGGGATTTGATTGTTAACCAGAAGGCTGGCAGTTTGAATCCACCAGTCACTCCTCAGAGTGGGTTCAAACCCACTTTTGTAGAGATACCACCTTGGAAACTCAAGGAGGGGTCGCTATGAGTCAGATCCCACTTGACGGCTGTGAATTTGGTGTTCACAACAGCACTCTGATTATCTTGTGGAGAAAAAAACAGTAGCAGGGCAAAAGTCGAAGTAGCTAAGAAACATTGCATTAATCTAGATGAGAGATGATGGTGGCTCACAATAGGTGCAGTGGTGAAAGAGATGAAGTGTGCTGGTTGTTTCTGGGAGATTTTTTGAAGGTTGATTGAACAGGACTTGCTCATGGATTGGAATGTGGGTATAAAAATTGTGTGGCACCACCATTGTCTGATTCCTTCTATCTTCACAAGGAGGAAGGAGAATCATTACCAGCATCAACACCCAAAAGGTGATTTCTTTGATGTGGAGATCAAACATACCTCTTCTCTTCAATCTTTTTACCAGTTTTGACACCAACCGTCCCTTTTATGGCACTATCTACCTCTCTGTTGGGTTCAAGAATTTGTTGTAATAGCCACACAGCAATTACAGAGCTTTTTGAAGTTTACAGGGTTTATTAGGGAAGTAGCAGGTTAAAATTGAGGATCAGGAATGACTCGTACATTTCTTTGATCAGGATGATCTCTTTTCAGCCATGACTGCAAGAAGGATTTTCTTTGGCCTTAGTCATCTTACCCTTTAGCACCTCAGCCTACAAAGTTCTTTAGCTCCAACAGTAAGTGCCTAGGGGCATCCCACTTAGCCTAGAAGCCCCCTGCCCACAGACCCTCAATTCTCTTGCTCCATGGGTTGGCATATCATCTTACTTTTGTCTCCTGGTTCTGTTCCTGCCATATCTCTGACACTGTTTCTCAATGTCTTCCGTCATCTCTGGTGTTACAATTGTCTCCCTCTCTGGCTCCTAGGTCTAGGAGTCTCTCAGTGCAAGAACACTAAATCTGAAGAACATGCTCCACTCTAATCTTGTCTTCCTGGATGTAATAAGGTGCTTTGTTTGACCTGAGATTGGCTTTTTAAAGCCTAGTGGGATGGTGAAACTGACCAATCCCCTCCTTAGGGCTCCATACACATCATTTGCATGGTTCCACCCCCACAGGTATTAGTAGGTTGCCCAATCACCTTGGCTGACCACGAACACTGTATTTGCATAGTCCCACCCAATCATTTTGTGGAAGCCACAAAGACAGTGAATACAGAGGCCACATTAAGAAATTCACTGCACTGCAATGGGGCATGAGGGAAAGAAAAAAATATATATATATATATATATATTTATTTATTTATTTTGCCTGAGCAAATAAGTGAATGGTAGAAAAAATTTACTAAAATAGAGAAAATTAGAAGAGGAATCAATTAGAGGATAGAGTGTGATTAAGAAGTTTATTTGTACTTTTGAATGATTAAAGTGTAGGTGAGGAGGTGAATATACAAGTCTGCAGCTGCCAGAAAAGGTTGGAGATAGAGCAAAATTTGGGCAGAATTGAACTCCACTGATGTGGATGGGATTATTCAGGAAGAGAGTTTAGTAGATAAAATGCAGTCAAAGAATATACTTGGAAAATGCCAATATTGTAGCAAATGGATTAGGTCAAAAGGATATTTTTGGTGAGGAAGTGAATGTAGTAAACATAATCTATTCTTTGGAGAGTTTTAAAATTATTGAGCAGTAACTGGAGGAGTGGGTGTGTTCTTTAAAGTGGAGTCTATCACTACATAAAATAGTGTTAGTGGAATGACCACTTGTTGTTGTTATGTGCTGTCGAGTCAGATGCGACTCATAGCGACCCCTTTTTGGGTTTCTGGGGCAGTTCACTGTGGAAGTAGATTGCCCCATCTTCCTTCCGAGGAGTAGTTGGTGGGTTTGAACCCCCAGCCTTCTGGTTAGCAGTCAAGTGCCTTAGACACTACACTACCAGACCTCCCTTAAGGAGGATAAAGTTGATGATGCATAAGAGGGAGGAGTCCTTGAGAAGTCTCAAAGAGATGGGTTCTAATATTCAAGTGGTAATTTTGGCTTTTGGTAGCAGCAGAGGAAAGAAAGCAGAGGGTATAGCTACAGATTTAAGATAAGTTGGTGAGTTGAATGGTGAGAAAATGAAGTCTTTCCCTAAATAAATGTTTAATTGAGGAAGATACTGAAACATTTGCTCTAGAGAGAGCCAAGGAAGGAAATGAGCATAAGCAAAGTATTCCGGAAAAATGCTCCCAGGCACATAGCAGCCCTATGTGAAACCCAGACTCCCAGTTCCTGGAAAACAGTGAGAACAGATGGGGCAGCCTGACAGGCAGCCTCGAGAGAGGAAGATGGAGGGATACCTAGGGAGCTCTTCTTAAGTAAAGGCTGACATTGAGCCCAAGGCTGATTCACCATCTGCCAACAGGCTTTGCTGTGACAAACCAAAGGACTAACATTACAAACCTGTGGCAGAAAAGATGATGTCCCCAGAAAGCATGTGTATATTTGTCTGTGTGTGTGCATTTCCACACAGATCAATAACAAAATCATGTGCTCCTGGAGGTGCTCCTGGAAAGGTAGTGGTAGCATACCATCTTGAAAAGTATACAGGACAGAGACTCAAGAGATTCATGTTCTAGTCCCCATGCTTTGCCTAAGTTGAGTGTAAATTTTGGGCAAGAACAAAACACTCTCTGATCCTTTGTTTCCTCATTTGTAAAAAAGTGAAGGGGTAGAATGCAACCCTCTTCTCCATGGAATCAGCAAGTCAGCCCGTCAGTCTCCCTCATGTTAGTCCTCCTCAGCTAATAGCTAAAGCTACTGATCCTCTTCTCATTCATCACCGAGACTGTACATTTTAGGAGCTTGCTGTAGACATCAGCCAAACCAAAGCACACAAATCATCACTGAGAAGAACAACCTTTATTGACACAATTATGCTAAGAAAAAACAGACAAGTAGTAGAAACTTCATGTTTTAGAATAAGTTCCTTGGAATTAGGACCACAGTGTGGCTTGTGCCCAATATAGAGCTGCAGTAAGGAACTTCCTCACCAAGAAGATTGAAAGTTATTCTAAGTTCTTCAAAGGAAATAACTAAAATTGGTTTCTGACACCTTCACTGGTGATGACATAAAGACTGAGTTTTTAGGAAAAATGAGAACAACATGTGTGCAGCTAAAGAAAATTTGAATCTATTTCTTTCAGAATCACCAAGTTGATACTCTTTAGTTGACTCAACTTATGCTGGCACCATCTTTTTTTTTTTTTTTTGCATAAATTGTCTCAGTTATTGAAAAGTTGAGGGAAAAAAGACAAATATACAGAAAACTGGCCCTTGAAGATCATTTGAGCTAGGGAATAATTAGGCTTGTTTGAGAATTAATGATGTCTACAGCATAAATTTGTTCATATCTTCATTACAATAAAAAGAAGTGCCCTTCCAGGGGATCCAAGAACTTGCAGGAACTTCAAGGTACTTGGAAGCTAAAATGGAGCAAGGGCAGGTGAAACAGAAAGCAATTTTTTAAAATCTTTCCATACAGATTATTGAGTATTTTCTGTAGGAGAAAAAATATGAAACTTAATTTTCCTCAACTATTTATTTACCTTGTTTTACTTATTTATTTCTAATTTTTTTCTGCTCTGTCATAAATTTATCTTGATGCCGAGTGAAATGTTGGAGAAGGATCATTAATTTGGAGCTTACAGCATTCTATTAATCTTCTCTCTCTCTCTCTCTCTCTCTCTCTGTCTTTTTGTTAAAAATATTTGTCTAAAGGAAGGAAAAAACATAGGAAATAGGTTAAAAAGGGGTCATCATGATTTTTTGTTGTTGTTGTTATGTCCTTTTTTTCTTTTCTAATATACAGTTCAAACAAAAACTTACCTGCAAAAGCACTTAGTGATGGTAGAAATCAAAGAGTTGTTTCCTAGCTTGCTGGTGAAAGTAGCCATCTGACAGTTGGGTCCAGAGAATAAACTTTCATTTCACAAGATCCCAATGTTTTTACCTTCAGAGCACACTCAGGAAGAAGAGAAATTCAACTTGTACTCTTTCTTGCTTTCTATGCCATTTAATGCTTAAACACAGGTGAGAACTTCTTAAAGAGGTTAAGATGAAATTAATGTCTTAATAAAGAGAATTATCTGATCTTCCTTCTATATTTTTAAGAGAAGAAAGTGGTTACTGAAGGCATTTTGATAGAATCAACTTAGCTATAATCAACATAGCATTTGATATAATCAACAAAGCTCCTCATGAATATCAAAAATTCTATCAAAAGTATTTCAGTTTTCATAATTACCACAAACTCTTTGTGAGTGATATACCATCACACCCATGTTAAAAATAAAGTATCTGAGGATCAGTGGAGTTAAGCAACCCTTTTAAAGCAGGTGGCTCTGCCTAACACATCCACAGGTTAAAAAGATTTAGCCTTCCTTTGTCCTGGTTCTGTCCCTCTCCGCTTCTTTCTACTCACTTTCAATTTCTGTTTTCACTTCAAAAGTATTCATATTTGCTTCAGGTACAAGAATATTAGAACTAATGACTGGAAACTGACCAATGTCTTTGTGGTGGAAAGCATTGGCAGGAGAAGGTGCCTTGCTGGTTGGTAGGTTGCCTCAGAGACTTGCTTTGATTGTTTCTTCCTTTCTTTGCATCCAACCTCCATTTGCTTGCTTACTAATTACCATAGTCACAGCCTCCCTTACCACATGGCTTGAGAGGTTCTCTTTCATACTCAGAAAAATAGTAGAATATGAGTTTCCTCTGTTTCACAAAGTTTATATTTCTTGACCATCCTATCTGTCACTTTGTCCTATTGAGATGGCTTGTCTATTGATAGGATGTTGGAAATTATGCCGTGAGTATTTGAAATACTAGTAGGGTCATCCATGGTGGATGATTTCAGTGGAGATATCAGAATAATACAGTCTAGGAAGAAAGACCTGGCAATCTACTTCCAAAAAATAGCCAGGGAAAACCCTAGCACAATAGAATATTGTCTGATATAGTGACAGAAGATGGGCCCCCTCAGTTGGAAGGCACTTAAAATACACGATGGATAAAACAATAGACTCAGACATAGTGACAATTGTGAAGATGGTGAAGGGTGAACAACGTTTCATTCTGTTTCAAATGGGGTCATCAGGGGTCAGAGCTGATTTTACAGGAACAACAATAAACATATTTCTTGAAAGATCATATTTTTCACTTTAACAAGAAATAAGATAAAGCACAAGCATATAAAAATATCTACACATGAACAAATACAAAAGAAGCAAAACTTCACTGGATGGTTTTAGAACTAGTCTGGAAAGCAAACAGATATTCTTTTGTCTTAGGTGATCCCTGGTTGGTATTGGACTGAGGGTAGATGGAAGTCTATCTCCATGCTTTGTTGAAGAGCCTCATGTCCTCTATGCAGCACCTATCTTGAAGTTTGGCTATGAAGAAAAAGTCTATTTAACAATCACGTGAACCACTGAGGATTCGTAGTAACCAGAGAATTTCATTTCTTAGAAACATAGATGAAAAGTTTGTGTTCTTAACTACAGCAATGCTGGGCGGAGCTCTAGATTTTTATGGCTTCTGGCATGCTTTAGCTCTAGTTTCAACAAGAAATAACAATGAGATTTGAATTGGCAATATAATTTACAAAGAAGGAAATGAAAGCTCAGAGGTTTGAAGAGACTTATCTAAGGATGCTTCAAAGTGACCAAGTGGAGACTTAAAGTTAGTTCTGCCTGGCTATGAAACCTAAAACTCAAGCTTTTCCACTACACTACCCAGGCTTCCCTTAGTGTCATGAAAAGGGGCAAATACTAAGCTTTAGTTCATCTTTTTTTACAAATCCAGAAGTCTCACTTCATTCAGCCAGACCTTTGATTGTCCATAACACAGTATACACTCTACTCATAGCTTTGGCCAGTCTCAGCCATAGCCCATTCAACCTGAGGAAGAAAAATGAAACAATCTACTTATGTAAAGATTTGCTGTCTTGGAAACTCAATGGGGGGCTTGCTATGAGTCAGAATTGACTTGATGGCAATAGGTTTGGCTTTTGGTTTAGGTAAGTCACTGAACCTTTATTTCCCCATCTATGAAACAGTGACAGTGATACGTACATCACTTGTTTTATTACAGGGTTTTGTAATAGATTAAAAAAAAAAAAAAAAAAAAACTTTAAACAATCCTTGGTACCCAATAAGTGTTCATAAATCAAATTTCCTAATGTTAGCCTGTCATTTGCCTAAGTTTTATAGATGTCATTCATTGGTTTTATATCCTCTGACCTGGGACTTGGATCTTTAAAGTCCCAAGTGAAAGTGATCTCTTCCAAGTCTTGAATGAAAATGAATCCTCAGAATCTTCTTTAACAGATTCATTTCCTGGGCCTCCCACTGTCTGGATATGACTAGTGAAAGCTGTTCTTTCAGCCAAAGCATTATCTTCAAGGCTATATAGCAACTTGGTATGAAATGTTCCTAAAAGTAGTCACTTGAGAGGAAAAGAAAACTGTCACCATATCATGAAGCCAAGTTCTCAGGCAAGTCTAATGCTTTAAATCTTTTAAAAGAGATATCTCTTTTTAAAGAGATAGTCCTCTAGTAGTCTCACCTTAGCAGGCATTGGGTATTCAAATGCTAAAAAAAAAAAAACATGGTCAGTGGGTCAATTCTAACTCATAATGACCCCCATTGGGTTTCTGAGGCAGTAAATGTTTACAGAAGCATGTTGCCTGGCCTTCCTTGCACAGAATGGCTACCAACCTTCTTGTTAGCAATCAAATGTCTTAGGTACTGCACCACCAGAGCCATTTAGAGGTAAGTCATTACAAATAAATTACTACAGTTTTTTTTTTTTTTTTCTTTTATAGCATCTCTGCCTTGTTTGAGTCACCTCCAAAATCCTCTAAACTTTCAAAGGAATTCTTGTGTTTATCCTTCTTTGATTTGTTTTTTAATTTTTATTTTTAAGTTGGCTTGAGTACAAAGACATTATTTTATTCCTTGACTGTGTACTTGCACACACATCAGTTATAATCAGAAAAAGAGGTGCTCATTCATATAACAGTTATTAATTAAACACGTATGCTAGACACTGTTCCAGAGCCGAAGATATAGGTAGCACTGAACAAACAAGGTAGACATAGAACTGCCCTCTAAGATATTTGATTCCTGTGGGGCATGTTTAGGAGTCTATGGATCCAGCTTATATTGACTTCTTCAAACAGCTAAATAGATAAACAAAGGAATGACTCATATTTTCATTAAAAATGAAAATAAAAATCTTCCTGACATGAATAGACACTTCACCGAAGAAGATGTTCAGGCAGCCAACAATGAGATACCACCTGGCCCCAGCTCTAATAGCAAAGTTCAACAATACAGAAAATAACAAATGCTGGCGAGGATGTGGAGAGATTGGTACTCTCATACACTTCTGGTGGGACTATCAAATGATACAACCACTGTGAAAAGCTGTATGGTGATTCTTTAAGAAGTTGGAATTAAAAATACCATTTAACCCAGCAATCTCATTATTAGGTACATATGCTAAAGAAAGGATAGCCAAGACAAGAAGAGAGATATGCACACTCATGTTCATTGCAGAAATATTTACAATAACAAAAAAGATGGGAATAACCTAGGTGCCTATCAACAGAAGAATGGATAACCAAACTATGTTACATACACACAATGGAATACTGTACAACCTTAAAGAACAACATTGTTGTTTTAGGTGCCATTGAGTCATTTCCAACTCATATCAACCCCATGCACAGCAGAACGAAACATCACCCGATCCCATGCCAGCTACATGATCCTTGCTATACTTGAGCCCATTGTCATAGCCACCGTGTCAATCCATCTCATTGAAGGCCTTCCCCTCTTTCTCCAACCCTCCACCTTACCAAGCATGACATCCTTCTCCAGGGAATGGTCCCTTCTGACAACATGACCAAAGTAGGTGAGACAAAGTCTGGCCATTCTCGCTACCTAGGAACATTCTGGCCACACTTCCTCCAGGACAGATCTGTTAGTTCTTTCAGCAGTCCATGGTACTTTCAGCATTCTTCGCCAGCACCACAATTCAAAAACATCAACTCTTCTTCGGTCTTCTTTATTCATTGGCCAGCTCTCAGATACACACAAGGCAATTGGAAATATCATGGCTTGTGTCAGGCACACCTTAGTCCTCAAGGAGACTACCTTCCTCCTCACACTTGAAAGAGTTCCTTTGCAGCCGACCTGCCCAGTGCTACATATAATGTCCTGAGTGCTGCTTCCATTGGCATCGATTGTAGAACGAAGCAACGTGAATTATTTGACAACCTTGATCTTCTCTCCATTTATTGTGATGCTGCTCATTGGTCCAGTTGTGAAGATTTTTGTTTTCTTTATATTGAGA
>NW_006921765.1:3608399-3616033 GCF_000298275.1 Orycteropus afer afer | reverse complement strand
TTAGATGGTCTCTAAATTCAGGAGGGATATATTCCAGATCATATTTTGGCTCTCGTGGACTTGTTTTAATTGTCTTTAACTTCAAGTTGAACTTGTATATGAGCAGTTGATGGTCTCTTCCACAGTCAGCTCCTGGCCTGGTTTTGGCTGAAGATATTGAGCTTTTCCATCACCTCTTGCTACAGATGTAGCCAATCTGATTCCTGTGTGTTCCATCTGGTGAAGTCCACGTGTACAGCTGCTGAATGAGTCATTGGTGTTGCAAAATTCTTCCATGAGAGTCCCAGCATTATTTCTGTCACCAAGGCCAAATTTTCCAACTACCAGTTATTCTTCTTTGTTTCCAACTTTTCCGTTCCAGTCACTAGTGATAATTAACACATCCTGATTGCATGTTCAGTCAATTTCAGATTGCAGATGTTGATAAAAATCTTCAGTTTCCTCATTTTTGGCTTTGGTGGTTGGTGCACAAATTTGAGTAATAGTCATATTAATTGGTCTTCCTTGTAGGTGTATGGATATTATCCTATCACTGACAGCACTGTACTTCAAGACAGATCTTGAAACATCCTTTGTGATGATGAATGCCACACCATTCCTCTTTAAACTGTCATTCTCAGCATAGATCATGTGGTTGTCTGATTCAAAATGCCCAAAACCCATCCATTTCAGCTCACTAATGCTGAGGATATCAATCTTCATGCATTCCATTTTATTTTTGACAACTTCCAATTTTCCTAGATTCATACTTCATACATTCCATGTTCTGATTATTAATGGATGTTTGCCGCTGTTTCTCCTCAATTTGAGTGGTGCCACATCAGCAAATGGAGGTCTCAAAAGGTTTACCTTATCCACGTGTTTAAGGCTGGTTTTACTCTGATAATGCAGCTCTTGCCCAGTCCTATTTTGAGAGTGTTCTAACCTAACTGACTCATCTTCCTTCTCTGTATTGGACAATGTTGCCAGACTATTCATAAAGTTGCACAGTAATTTGTCAGACATTGTTTCTCTTCTTTTCATAAGGTTTTCCCTGGCCAATTCTTTGAGACGTGGATGGCCTCTTCCTTCTTCCTAGTCTATCTCAGTCTGTAAGCCGTGCTGATACCTGTGCACCATGTGCACCGCACTGGGTTTGAAACAGCCTCAAGACTCACAGCAACATGTCACCACTGTAGGACAAGCCAACAGACAAGTTTGTCTCCCTTAGATGTTGGAAACCACTTTAACCACCCTTACCTGGATCCCTGTGGCTGACTCCTCGCTCTGACCTAATCCCCTTGGCCTTTTCTGTCCTTTCCCTGCTTTCCCACAGTGCCACTTGTGGGGCATGGCCTGCTTTCCCTCTCCTCACCTGGATCCCTGCCACTGACTCCTCACTCTGTCCCGGTCCCCTTGGCCTTTTCTGTCCTTTCCCCACTTTCCTCCTTGCCACTTGTAAGGCATGGCCTGGATTCCCTCTCCTCACCTGGATCCCTGCAGCTGACTCTTCAATCTGTTCTGGTCCCCTTTGCCTTTTCTGTCTTTCCCTGCTTTCCTGCCTTGCCACTGTGGGGCGTGGCCTGCGTTCCCTCTCCTCACATGCATCCCTGCGGCTGACTCCTCAAAACATAAAATCTGCAAAACACCACATAACATGGATGAACTTGGAGGAAGTTATGCAGACTGAAATAAGTCACTTGGAGAAGAACAAATATTGTATTAATCTGCTATTATGAAAGGTCAAGGAAAGATTTATATATGGAAGGAAATTTTCTTTGTTGGTTACTAGGAGTGGGAGAGGAGTGGAGGGAATACCGCTGGATAGGCAGATACAAGTATTGATTTGAGTGAAGGAAAGGGCAATATACCAAGTGTGAGTGAGTAACACAGTGGCATCAAGGAAGAGGAAGACATAGAGATGTACATGGAAGATACAGACAACAAAGATGAACCCTTTTGCACACACAGTACTGCATTTTCAGTGATGGCAAACATTGATCTATGGGAGGCTAGATGGATATTACAGGCTGAATGATCAGATGCCTAGGCAGTGAGGAGTGTGCCAATGACCAAGTGTTTGGTTGGCAGACTATAGTTCTACAAGTATATTTCTATGTTCTGTAAGAATGTCCAGGTATAAGTAGAGCTGACAAGGGACAAGGATGTGGTGGCTTTTTGGCCACAGCTGGAGAGATATCCAGAGAGATCAAGCGCTTGGACCTGTGGGCTCAATTGGCATAACATACTACACAAAAACATTGTTCTACATTCTACTTTGGTGAGTGGTGACTGGGATATTAAAAGCTTGCAAGCCGCCATCTACAAGCAATAATATCCCTCCTCCTGCAGAGCAAAGAAGAATGAAGAAAACCAAAGACACATGGAGACAATTAGTCCAAAAGACTGGTAGACTATGCAGTCCTCAGCCTATATGACCAGGAGACTAGAAGAACTAGATGGTGCCTGGCTACCACTGTCAATCACTTGGAGGGGGATCTTTGTAGGAGATCCTGGATAGAGTAGGAGAATAATGCGGAGCAAAACTCAAAATTATGAAGAAAAGAAACAAAAAAAAGACAAGTTTTGTCTGATAGAGCCCAATGAAACCCCTAAACTATGGCCCCTAGCTGCCCTTCAGCTCTGGAATTTAACTCACTCGTGTGGCTTCCAGCAAAATAAAACACCAGCATAGAGACTGGACGTTTACATTAAGTAGATATTCCTTGGAGAGGCCAACAAGGGAGGATAGAAGGGAAGTGTATTCACAGGGAGACTGCTCAGGGGGCAGAAGTTCATGGGAGGGAAGGACACAGGGAAGAGGTAACCATGGGGAGGAAGTGGTAAGAGAGCTGTTACATTGTGGGGAATTGCAGTCAATGTCTTGGGACAAAATGTGTATAAACTGTTGTGTGGAAGATTAATTTTCTCTGTAAACTTTCACCCAAATCACAATAATTTTCTTTTTTTAATTACTCTTCCCATATCCAAAAGTATATTAAAATTAATTCATTTTTTAAAATGGTTAACTAAGCACCGGGCACTTGTGTAACATAAGACTTGTAACATGAAGGTCTTAATTATAAGCAATATAAATTCTAATTGGGAATGATATACATAAATGGAGGTAAAAAAAAAATACATTTAAATAATTATAAACAATGCTAAGAAAAATAGTCATGGGGCTTGGACATCCTTAGAAGCTAATTACCCAGAAACTTTCTGTGAAATCATGGAGTGAGTAAGGAAAGGACATAGCAGTTTTTGCTTTTGGTTCTTTTTTCTTCTACTATAAGAATAGATTACCAAAAAAGAAAAGAAAAGAAAAGTCTTAGGAAATAAAGCCATCCTTTCCCTCTTCTTTGTTAAAATCTCTGATGACCTCTCTTCCAATGAGGAAAGGGTTCCCTTGGCAACCAGATCTCTTATCCCCCTTTCTAGCTAGGTTCAGTAAATAAAAATTATTATGAAGAGACCAGCTAAGGATTATTCTTTAACAAATATCTGCTTTGTGTCACTCCAAAGTAGATGTTGACAGAGACTCTTATTTAAAGACAATCTATTTCTCACCCATTAAAACATTTCAAGAAATAGTTTGAGTAATTTGAAAGCATATACATAAAATTACTAATGCCCTTTAATATGGTAACTTGAAGCCCAAAAGCACTTCTGCTTTTCACTTTTAATCCTGTGGGTAAGATTCATCAAATATAACCTTACTTTGGCTTTAAATATAATTAAGGGCAGATGATAGAATCAAGTCGAATAACATGGCTTCAAAGTTATAGTTAAGTACATGTAATTACAATGCATCTAAAGAGTACACATGAGTCTGAATATAGAGATTTAAAATGATTCCTCAAAATACATGAATCCTTCTATGCAGCAGTATGTTGAGACTGACATTATCACAGGGATAATTTATATTTTTAAATGTAAAAATATTTTATACTTTTATTTGTATTTTTAAATATAATTTATGTGTTTTAAATATAATATAATTTATTATAAAATATAATTTATATATTTTAAAATAGAATATATTTTCAAAAATATAACATATTTTTAAAAAGTAAATAGATTGTAACATATAGTGCTTTAATGATTTTTAAGAAACAATATTTTACTTGCAACATTGCATGCTGCTTATTCCACACCAATGGCTTCAGAATTATATTTAATAATCATTAACTTCCACTGTTTGTAGAACTCATGTATGTGAGCCAGCTTTATCCTTTCCTCTTCTGAAGAAATCCTGCTGATTGAAGTGTCTCTAATGCTACCTAAAAAGCCTCTGGATTTTCTTTCTTTTCCCAACTAATGGAAGAAGTGACCCAAGTAAGTATTTTAAGAATGTGTGAAAAATTTCTTTCATTTCTGCTGTCACTTTACTCTCCCTTCCCTGAGAGATTCACCATGACAAATATGCCACTTACTTTGTAGAAAAACTGAATAAGAAATAGTTATTATTTATGTTGAAAATGTGAATGATTGCCTAGAAAAAGTTTCTTGTTTAACACAGCAGTATTTGAGGACTTGGAAAATGAGTTGAATTTTCAAGTATTTGATTGAGTGATTTTGCTTGTAATTTTAAAAAAGCTGAAGAATCACGACTGTGGCCAGGGATTCCTCCCTTTGCAGTGAGGCTAAACATGGACTGGGATTTCCCCTTGTTGTTTTTGTTAGATGCCATCAAGTCAGCTCCTACTCATAGAGACCCTTTTGTACAATAGAAAGAAACACTGCCTGGTTGCGCCCCATCCTCACAATCCTTGCTATGCCTGAGCCCATCATTGCAGCCACTGTGTTAATCCATCTCTCTTTTTCTTCTTTGCTGATGCTCCACTTTACCAAGCATGATATCCTTCTCTAGGGAATGATCCCTTTTGACCATATGACCAAAGTAGGGGAGATGAAGTTTGGCTATTCTCCCTTCCAAGGATCATTCTGGTTGTGCTCTTCCAGGACAGATTTGTTCTTTAGCCCCTGTTTTTCCTTGGTAATCTATGCCAAGGCAATAACCAGCTTACAATTCCAATCCCTTAAAATAGGTCCTTTTTTTTTTTTTTTCTGAGCTACAATTCATTATTCGACTTACAGCTTTCTCAACTGGTTACAGTTTGGAATGCTTTTCAAAAGCAAGCTATGGTGTTACTTTTCTTGAGGGTGGGAAACTCAGGTGACTGCTTATGCCTATTCTATACTTGCAAAATGGAGATGGGGTCTACAAAATATGGACTCTTTACCTAGGAGGAAAGCTCAAATCTTCTCACATCTAGTCTTCAGTGATCCAAAAATACAGCACAAAATAGGGAAAACAGTAGCACAGAGGAAAGAAATGCAGGATGGGCAATGAGAAGTTCGCAGACTGTCACCAGGCTGTGATGCTGCTGCAATCTCATATTCCCAAAACACTGCATGACAGTGCTATGTTAACTCTCTTCTAAAACACTGCTTTACAGAGAATATTTGTGATAAAAATATCCTGATGCAGCCCTCAAGAAAGAAGAAAGCATTGGAAACAGACATAATTTATGATTATTGGAAGCTTTTATCATTTTAGGAGCTATAGGAGGGCCTTCTGTGAAACCTTAGGAGCAAGAGGCCAAGGAATTGAGTCCTATTGCAGGTTTCCTTTTAGTAGTTGGGACAAATATGGAAAACGGAGGACTATAAACCTCTCACTGATAATTTTGCAATTCCTGAGAGAATCACTCTGCACCTTTCTACCAATTTTACTTTACCATAATGTAAAAGCCCTAATGAGTTCTATACTTTTAGTATGTGTCCCATTCTATACATTCGCTGTGTATTATAAGAGTTTACTATTCATTCATTCAATTAGCAAGTATTGAGCTCCAGGTACAGTACAAAGAGCTTGCAATATCATAGTAACCAAAGTAGGTATATTCTAACCTCACAGGATTTAGTTTTAATGGGGATAAGAAACTTAAATCAAACTGTATGTAAAATTATAACTGTGATTCCTTCTTATAAAAAAAAAGGCTTAAAATAATTCTTTAAAATATATGTGCTTGAAAAGGAATTTGGAGATATACACAGTGCCATAGGGTTTAACAATTGGAGAAGTACTATTGCAATGACAGTGTAAGAACCTATAAAAATCTACTGCTCCATAAAAGCAATGAAATTACTGGCAAAAATGATCAAACAACATTTTCAGAACTCTGAAAATCAACCAAAAGCTCACAACAATCTGAGAAAAAATTTATTAAAAAAAAAAAAAAAAAGGTGGCTCTTGATAAGAATAGTGAGCTTTATGGAGTTTTCATTTGCCCAACTCCTACCTGCCTCACAACTATGTTAGCTGTGAAAATTGGAAGACCGACAGTCATTGGAGGGGGCAGAATGTGTTTGGAGTTCTTTAACAGCCCCTTCTAGAAAATTGTGACAATTTAACTTGTTTAATTCACAAGAACTGTGAGCAGAGACTTCGGTGGCTGTCCAAGAACACAGATTTTACAGAATTAGTACAAGAAAGCCACTAAATAAAATAAAAAAAATAAACAAATAAATAGCAAATACAACATATCCTGGAGAGGGAAGGCAATCTTATTTCCAGAGTTATCATATTACCTAATTTTAAATTTTTAGCAATTTAATTATGAGATACTCAAATAAACAGGAAAGTATGGCTCATACAAGTGACCTGGTGGCACCCATGGTTAAAACATTGGACTGCTACCAGAAAGTCAGCAATTTGCAGCTACCAGCTGCTCCATGGGAGAAAAATGAGACAGTCTTCTTCCACAAAGATTTACAACCTTGGAAATCCTATGGAACACTTCTCTGATCTGTAGGATCCTGTGAATTAGAATTGACTTGATGGTAGTGGGTTTTGTTCCAAGGATAGCCCATACACTGAAGGGGGTGGAATCAGTTAATAGAAAATTTCCCCATGGAAACTAAGACATTAGACTTACTAGACAAAGATAATCAATTAAATATTTTCAGAGAACTAAAATAAATAAATAAATAAATCTGTGGAACTAAAAGAGACTATTAAAATAATTTCTAACCAAATCAAGCCTATTTGTAAAGTGATAGACATTATAAGAGTGAATCAAATCAAAATTCTGGAGTTAAAAATAAAATAACAGAATTTAACATTTAATCAGAGGAGTTTAAAAATAAAATTTAACTAATTAAGGAAAGAATGAGGGAAATTGAAGAGAAGCCAATCAAGATTTTCCACTTTGAGGAACAAAAACAAATGAAGAAAAATTAACAGAACCTCAAAGAAATATGGAATGTCATAAAATGTACCTATACACTTAATGGAAGTCCCAGAAAGATGAAAGATATAAATCATTAGAGACAATAATGGTAGAAAACATCTTAAATTTTACTAAAACATTAATATGCATATTGCAAAAGCTTAATAAGCTCCAAGTAGAGTAAAGTCAAGGAGATCCACATCTGGACACATTATAGTGAAACTGTCAAAAGATAAAGACTCTAGAAAAAAGGAAGAGAACAAAAACTCATTATACATAATTTTTTAAAAATGTATTTACCCATGTAATCAGTTTTCCAAGTGCTCTTTATTTCTTCTTCTGGATTTGAGCTGCTGTCTAGTATTCTTTTATTCATTCATTTATTTATTTATCTATTTATCTATCTATTTATATATT
>NW_006921765.1:3607027-3608299 GCF_000298275.1 Orycteropus afer afer | reverse complement strand
TTTTCCTGTGTGTTTATGTGTGTGTGTGTGTGTGTGTCGACCCCCACCCCCGCTTTTCTTTCTTATTGAGGATCTCTTGTGTATTGACTGATGGCTTGATGGATGGATTGGTGTCTCTATCTATCTATTTATATATTTATTTATTATTGTGATTTGCGTGAAAATTTTCAGAACAAATTCACTTTCCATACAGCAGTTCACATACACTTGGTCTCATGACACTGACTACAATTTACCTGAATGCAACAGTTCCCCTCCCAATTCCTCCCGATAGTCACCTCTTTCCTGTGTCCATCCCTCCATGCATACCTGCCCCCTGAGCTGCCACCCTGCACATTAACAACCCTTCTTTCTGCCATGATTGTTCTCTGAAAGGAGTGTATCTACCTCAGGTACATGTTCAACTAATATGCCTGTCTATTGTTTGGCTGGAAGCCACAGATATGGGTTCAATTCCAAACCTGAAGGACAGCTAGGGACCATAGTCTCAGTGGTTCCACAAGGCTCTCTCAAGACCAGCAAACCTGGTCCCCCCCCCTTTTTTTTTTTCCAAACGATTTTGAGTTTTGTTCCACATTGTTTTCCTTCTCTCTCCCTCCAAGTGGTTAACACTGGTACTGGGAACCATCCACTATTTCTGGCCTCAGAGTCATATAGGCTGCGGATTGCATGGTGTACCAGTCATTAGGACTAAGTATTTCCATGAATCTTTGGTTTTCTTCTTTCTTCTTTGCTCTGGATGAGGAGAGACCCATTGTTGCATCTAGATAGGTGCTTGCAATATATATTAAGATCCCAGTAGCTACTCACCAAAGTAGGAGGTGGAACAATGTTTTGTGTAGTATGTTATGCCAATTTAGTTTCATGTCCCCTGGGACCATGGTCCCGAGCCTACTGGTTCAACTACTAAGTCTCTTTGGGTAGCTGGCTGTGACCAAGAAGTGACTACAATCTTGTACCTTGTAAGCTCTGCTATGCACCTGGGAATTATTTTTTTGCTTGTGTGTTTGTTTATTTATTTGTGATTTGGGTGAAGAGCAAATTCACTTTCCATACATATATTTTATCTCATGACTTGACCATAGTTTACCACAATGCAAGAGCTTCCCTCCCACTTCCTCCCCATAGTAACCTCTTCTCTGTGTCCATCCCTCCATGCACTCCTGCCCCCTGAGAAGTCTCCCTGTGCATAAGCAGCCCTTCTTTCTCCCATGATTGTTCTCTCCAAGGAGTGTATCTACTTGAGGTAAATATTCAACTCATATGCCTGTC
>NW_006921765.1:3605634-3606243 GCF_000298275.1 Orycteropus afer afer | reverse complement strand
ATAGATCCCCTTCCAAGTGGATGACAGTGGTAGCCGGAAACCATCTGGTTCTTCTGGTCTCATAGTCATATAGACTACAGATCTAATAGTGTACCAGTCACTAGGACTATTTATTTCCATGAATTTTGGTTTTCTTCATTCTTCTTTTCTCTGGACGAGGAGAGACCCATCATTGTATCTAGATGGCAGCTTCCTAGCTTTTAAGATCCCAGTCGCTACTCACCAAAGTAGGAAGTGGAACAATGTTTTGTATAGTATCTTATGCCAATTGAGCTTGATGTCCCCTGTGACTATGATCCCAAGCCAATAGGTTCAACTATTTGGTCCCTCTGGGTAGCTGGCTGTGACCAAGCAATGACCACAGCCTTGCTCCTTGTCAGCTCTACTATACACCTGGGACTTCTGATAATTCACATAAACTTTTAGGACCATTGTCTGGCAACCCTATATATGTTTTTGGATACACTCCCCATTTCATAGACATACTTAATCATTCAGCCTGTCCACTCATCTCTCCACCCATAAACCCATGTTAGCCTTCACTGACAATGCAGTACTGTATGTACAAAAGGGTTCATATTTGTTGTCTGTACCTCCCATGTACCTCTC
>NW_006921765.1:3602043-3604069 GCF_000298275.1 Orycteropus afer afer | reverse complement strand
ATAGTTGCCATTTGCTTGGTATATCTTTTTCCAACCTTTGATTTTTAGTCTATTTTTGTCTTTATCTGTAAGGTGTGTCTCTTGTAGGCAGCATATTAATGGGTCACTTGGGAATTCTTACAGATCATACAAATAAACTTATGGGACCATTGTCTGCCAATCCTATACATGGTCTAGGGTACACTCCCTGCTTCATAGACATACCTAATAGTTCAGCCTGTCCACTCATCTATCACCCATATGCCCGTGTTTGCCTTCATTGACAACACAGTACTGTATGTGCAAAAAGGTTCAGCTTTGTTGTCTGTACCTCCCATGTACCTCTTTATGTCTTCCTCTTCCTCAATGCCATCACATTGATCACTCACATTTGATACATTGCCATTCTCTTCACCCAAATCTATGCTTATCTCTACCTATCTAACACTGTTCCCTCCTGACCCCTCCCATCCCTGGTAACCAAGAAAGAAATTTTCCTTCCATAGATAAACCTTTCCTTGAATTTTAAAATAATAGACTAATACAATATTTATCCTTCTTTGATTGACTTTTTTCACTTAGCATAAAGTCCTCCAAGTTCATCCGCATTATGCAGCATTTTTCAGATTCTACATTATTATTTAGGGTTGCATAGTATTCCATTGTGTGTACTTACCATAGTTTGGTTATCCATTCCTCAGTTAATGGACACCTAGGTTGCTTCCATCTTTTGGCTATTGTAAATAGTGCTGCAATGAACATGGGTGTGCATATGTCTGTTCTTGGCATGGTTCTCACTTCTTTAGGATATATACCTTTAGGATATATACCTTACAACTTTTTAAGGAATCGCCATACTGCTTTCCATGGTGGTTGTATCATTTGACAGTCCCACCAGCAGTATATGAGAGTCCCAACCTCTCCATTTTCTTGTTAGCATTTGTTATTCTCTGCCTTGTTGAACTTTGTTACTAGTGCTGGGGCAAGATGGTATCTCATTGTTGTTTTGATTTGCATCTCTCTAATGGCTAATGATCATAAGCATTTTTTTTCATATGATTGTTGGCCCCCTGAGTATCCTCCATGGTATAGTGTCTATTCGTCTTCTGCCCATTTTTGAATTGGATTATTTGTCTTTTTGTTGTTGAAGTGTTGGAGTTTTCTATAAATTCTTGAGATAAATCTCTTGTCAGTTACATCATTGCCAAATATTTTTCCCAATCTGTAGGTTCTCTTTTGACTCTTTCGGAGAAGTCTTTGGAGGCACATAAAAATTTAATTTTTAGAAGGTCCCATTCATCTCATTTCTCTTCTGCTGTTTGTGCATTTTGGGTAATGTTTGATAGTCTATTTATGCCATATATTAGGACCCCTAAATTTGCCCTTAGTTTTTCCTTGAGGAACTTCATAGTTTTAGGTATAACATTTAAGTCTTTGGTCCATCTGGAGTGAGTTTTTGTGTATGGTGTGAGGTACAGATCTTGTTTCATTTTTCTGCAAATGGATATCCAGTTTTGCCAGCACCATTTATTAAACAAATATTCTCGATTTTGGCTCTTTGTCAAAGATCAGCTGACCATAGGTTGTTGGATCTATTTCTGGGTTCTCAATTCTGTTCCATTGGTTCATGTGTCTGTCATTGTACCAATACTAGGCAGTTTTGACTATTGTGTCTGTATAGCAGGTTTTGAGATCCAGTAGTGTGAGACAACCTGCTTTGTTCTCTTCTTCAATAGTGCTTTGCTTATCCAGGGTGGGTTTCCTTTCTATAAGAAATTAGTGATTGTTTTTTTCCATATCCTTAAAAAATGTTGATGGGATCTGTTTCGAGAATGCATTGAATGTATAGATTGCTTTGGGTAGAATTGACATTTCACAACGTTCAATTTTCCTATCCATAAACTTGGTATTTTCTTTCATTTATGTAGATCTCTTATGGTTTCTTGAAATAGTTTTTATAGTTTGCTTTGTACAGGTCTTTTGTGTCCCTGGTAAGATTTATTCCCAAGTATTTTTATTTATTTATTTATTTTTTTTTTGGTAGCTA
>NW_006921765.1:3592468-3601943 GCF_000298275.1 Orycteropus afer afer | reverse complement strand
TTATTTATTTTTTTTTTTGGTAGCTATTTTAAATAGTATTGATTTCCTTATTTCTTTTTCAGCAATTTCTTTGCTGGTGTAGACGAATCCAACTGATTTTTGGATGCTGATCTTGTATCCTGCTATAATGTTAAATCTCTCAATTAGTTCCAGTGGATTTTTTACTCAGTCTCTTGGATTTTCTAGATATGGGATCATATCATCAGCAAAGAGGGATAATTTGACTTCTTCCTTACCGATTTGGATGCCTTTGATTTTCCTTTCTTGCCTTAAGGCCCTGGATGGGACTTTCAGTACAATGTTGAATAGAAGTGGTGATAGAGGGCATTCTTGTCTGGTTCCTGTTTACAAGAGGAATGGTTTCAGTCTCTCTCCATTGAGAATAATGTTGGCCTTTGGTTTGGCATAGATTCCCTTTATTATGTTGAGGAATGTCCCTTGTATTACTATTTTGCTGAGAGATTTTTTCAGGAATGGGTGTTGGATTTTATCAATTGCCTTTTCTGCATCAATTGATATGATCATGTGGTTCTTCTCCTTTGTTTATTTATGTGGTGGATGACTTAGATTGTTTTTCTAAAGTTGAACCATCCTTGCATACCTGATACGAACCTCTCTTGGTCATAATGAATGATTTTCTTGATATGTTGTTGGAGTCTATTGGCTAGGATTTTGTTGAAGATTTTTGTGTCTATATTCATGAGGGATATTGGTTTATAGTTTTCCTTTGAGTGATGTCTTTGCCTGGTTTTGGTATCAAGATTATGCTTGCTTCATAAAATGAGTTAGGGAGGATTCCATCCTCTTCTTTGTTTTGGAATAGTTTGAGTAGGAATGGTGTCAATTCTTCTCTGTATGTTTGGTAGAATTCTCTGGTGAAATCATCTGTGTCAGAACTTTTTTTTGTTGGTAATTTTTTTGTGACATTTCAATTTCTTCTTCTGATATGGATCTGTTCAACTTTTCCACATCAGTCTGTGTTAGTTTAGTTAAGTGGTGTATTTCTAGGAATCTGTCCCTTTCTTCCAGATTTTCAAATTTGTTGGAGTACAGTTCTTCATATTATCCTGAAATAAATTATTTTTATTTCAGTTGTTTCTGTTGTGATATCACTCATTTTGTTTCTTATTTGTGTTATTTGTATTCTCTCCCTCTTTTCCTTTGATAAACTTCGCAGTGATTTGTCAATTTTATTAATCTTTTCAAAACACCAACTCCTGGTCTTGTTGATTTTTTTTATTTCCCCTTCTATTTTCTGTTTCATTAATTTCTCCTTGAATCTTTATTATTTCCTTTCTTCTGGTGACTTGCTGTTCTTTTCCTAATTTTTAGAGAGGTTTGTTTAAAGTGTTGATTTTGGCTCTTTCTTCTCTTTTGATGTGTCATTTATTGCTATAAATTGTCCTCTGATCACTACTTTTGCAGTGTCCCAAAGATTTTAGTATGATGTATTTCCATTCTTGTTTGATTCAAGAATTTTGGAATTTCAATTTTTATTTCTTCTCTTACTCAGTCTTTCTTAAGGAGGGTGTTGTTCAGTTGCCATGCATTTACTCTTTTTCCATTGCTCTTCCTACTGATTTCTAATTTGATAGTATTATGATCTGAAAAGTCGCTTTGCACTATTTCAATGTTTTTAAATTTATAGAGGCTTGCTTTAGGGCCTAACATATGGACTATCATGGGAAATGTTCCACGTGCACTGGAAAAGAATGTATATTGTGCCATTGTTGGGTGAAGTGCTCTGTAGACATTTATAAAATCAAGTTGGTGGATTGTATTGTTTATCTCTTCTACATCTTTGTTGAGTTTCTTTCCAGTTGTTCTCTTTTTCATTGAAAGTGGTGTACTAAAGTCTCCTCCTATGACTATGAAGTCATCTGTTTGCCTTCTCAACACTTTTAGTCTGATTTATGAATTTTAGGGCTTTTTCATTGGATCCATCTTGGATATTTATTATGGTTATATCTTCTTGTTCAATTTGACCCTTCAATCATTATATAGTGTTGTTCCTTGTCTCTTATGGTAGTTTTTATCATAAATTCAATTTGATCAGAAATTAATATTACCATTCCTGCTCTCTTTTGGTTGCCATTTGCTTGATATATCTTTTTCCATCCTTTGATTTTTAGTCTATTTCTGTCTTTGTCTCTGAGGTGTGTCTCTTGTAGACAGCATATTGATGAGTCTTATTTTTTTATACAATCTGGAACTCTATGTCTCTTGAGTGGTTCATTTAATCCTTAACATTCAGTGTAAGTATTGACAAGGATGAATTGGTTCTGTCATTTTGTTATGTGTTATTTCAATGTGTCTCTGGTTTCTTTCTTCCATATTATTTTCTGTTCTGAGCTCACTATGTTTATGAATCATATTATCATTTCCTTTATTGCTATTTTTTTAGTATTTGCTGAATATTTGTGCTTGTCCTCTTTTTTATTGTGATGTGAAGGTTTATCTTTTTTGTTTGAGGTTACCCTGTGATTTATAATTTTCTTCCCAAGTTTAGAATAGTCCATTCTATCATGCAATTCTCTTGACTTCCTCACCATTTAGAAATTCTATAACTACAATGTATTTTCTCTCTTTTTGGTTTGTAATTGTCCTGACTTGCCAAATGATGTCTCTGCTTCCCTGTTTTTAATCTTGTAAGCTTATTTTACTTTGGATATGTCCATACCTGTGGTTTCTGGGTTATGTCATCTTGTGTATTAATGGTTGGTTGTTGTTTGCTATTTTTGGTTCTCTGCTGAAAGGACTCCCTTTAATATCGCTTGTAAGGTTGGTCTGGTTTTAATAAATTCCTTAGTTTCTACTTATCTGGACACCTGCTAATTTCACCATCATATTTGAGAGACAATCTTGCCAAGCATGTAATTTGTGTTAGAATGTGTTCTCTGGAGAAACAAAACCAGTAAAACTTATATATAGAGAGAAAGATAAATTTAATTTAGAAAAATGGCTCACACACTTATAGAAGCTGGCAAGTCCAAAGTCCTTGGATCAAACGTCAAGCTGGAGGCCTTTCCTGACTTGCAGCAGCAGTGGCTGAGGAGCTCAAGGTTGAAAGGCAGTATACTGGCTGTTGTCTCCAACTAATGATGAATCCAAGATCTTCAGGCCAACTGGTGGATTGTTTGCTCAAGGATAGTTGCAGGCAGCACAACAGAACCCCAATTCACAGGCGAATGTCTCTTTTCCCAGGATGTCCATAAATATACTGGAAGCAGGCCACCCCTCTGGGGAAACTCCCTTTCAACAGATTGGCTGCTCAAAACATATTCATCTGATACCATCATGGGAATAACCACATCACATCTGCTTAAACCACACAGAATTGTGGTCCATCCAAATTGACACACAACTCCAACTATCACAGTCTACCCCTTGTCAACTTGACAGTTGTACATGTTTTCTTAACCATATATAATCTCTAAATAAGGACAATTATAAAGTCTTATTTGTGCCTAATATGATATGCTAACACACGTACAACTGAAAAGCATTAACCTTATTTACATTCACACTTCATAACAGAAGGAAACAAAACTATTTGGTGCACATATACAATGAAGAAATATACTAATCACAGTCCTCGTTTCTGCAGCTGGTCACATGGTTGTAGGTGATATTCAGAACTAACTTCTTCTTCCACCCATTCTGTATTTCCCTTGCCCTCAGCAAGCACCTCAGCTGGTCATGGTTCTTTGTCTGGTGGAGTGATCCAGACCTTCATTCCTGATGGGTCTGGTCCATTAGCAGTCATATCAGAATTGGGTTGCTGTAATTTTCCATTGACATTAATCACAGGGCATGGTAGTACTAAGAGACATCCTAAAGAATCTCCAGTATTCCAGACATAGTCTTCTTTACCTCCATGATGTAATGTCAATCCAGTTTCCCATTGGTAATCAGGATCTATCACACCAGATAGTATAGTAATGCCCTTTTTTTGTCTGTTGATCCAGAGGCTTGAGGAAAACAAAATGGCCGGGTGGCATCCTTAATTTCCAGTTCAATGCAATCAGTACTGTTTCTCCAGGTGTGAGTGTTCCTCCCTTTGGGACTAAGATCTCCAGACCCGAAGAGCATAGGATAGCAGGGACAGGAAGCAAAAATTTTTTGAGTGGGTCATAGGGGTAATAGTGAGTGGTACCACTCCCGTTTCCACCCCTTGGTTCCTGGATCCATGAATCCTGGCTATTGGAGAAACAGAATCATATATTAGATGATGGTTTAGAGCATATACTGCCTCCTGGAGAATATTTCCCTAACCCTTCAAGGTATTGCCACCTTGTTGGTGCCATAATTGTGTTTTAAGGAGGCCATTCCATCATTCTATCAAGCCAGCTGCTTCAGGATGATGGATAACATGGTAAGACTAGTGGATTCCATGAGCATAGACCTATTGCCACACTTAATTTGCTGTGAAGTAAGTCCCTTGATCTGAAGAAATGCTGTGTGGGATACCAAGAAAATGGATAAGGCAATCTGTAAATCCACAGATGGTAGTTTTGGCAGAAGCATTTCATGTAAGAAAGACAAGTCCATATCTAGAAAAAGTATCTATTCCAGTAAGAACAAAACGCTGTCCTTTCCATGATGGAAGTGGTCCAATGTAATCAACCTGCCACCACGTTGCTGGCTTATCACCACTCAGAATGGTTTCATATCATGGACTCAGTGTTGGTCTCTGCTGCTGGCAGATTGGGCACTCACCAGTGGCAGTAGCCAAGTCAGCCTTGGTAAGTGGGAGTCCATATTGCTAAGCCCATGCATAACCTCCATCCCTGTCAAGATGGCCAATTTGTTCATGAGCCCATTGAGCAATGACAGAAGTAGGTGGGGAAAAAAGGAAAGCTGGTTTCCACTGAATGTGTCATCCTATCCACCTGATTGTTTAAGTCCTCCTGTGCTGAAGTCACCTTTAGGTGGGCATTCACATGAGACACAAATATCTTTACTCCTTTGGCCCATTCAGAGAGATCTATCCACATAACTCTTCCCCATAGATCCTTATCACCAATCTTCCAATCATGCTCTTTCCAAGTCCCAGAGAATCCAGATAAGCCATTAGCCACAGCACATGAATCTGTATATAATTGCACATCTAGCCATTTCTCATTCCATGAAAAGTGAGCAGCCATATATACGGCTCAAAGCTCTGCCCATTGGGAGGATGTCCCTGCACCACCATCCTTTAAGGAAGTCCCATAAAGGGGCTGTGGTGCTGTTGCTGTTCACTTTCGAGTGGTACCTGCATATCATGCAGAACCATCTGTAAACTAGGCACAAGTTTTCTCTTCCTCAGTCAACTGATCATAAGGAACTCCTGATGAGGCCATAGGTGCATGGCCAGGAGAGGGAAGCTAATGTAACTGGAGTGGACACCATAGGCATTTGGGCCACTTCCTCATGCAACTTACTTGAGCCTTCAGGTCCTGCTCAAGCCCGATCTCTGATATACCTCTTCCATTTAATGATGGAGTGCTCCAACTTTATGATTCTGTGGGTCAGACAATATCCAGTTCATGATGGGCAGCTCGGGCCTCAAGGTCACTCGGTGGTCCATGGTTAGGCATTCAGTCTCTACTAAAACCCAGTGACAAGCTAAAGCTGTTTCTCAAAAGGAGAAGAGTTATCTGCAGAGGATGGCATGGCTTTGCTGCAAAATCCCAAGGGTCTGCATTGCAATTCACCAATAGCGACCAGCCAAAAACTCCAAACAGATCTCTATCTACTAAAGACACTTCAAGCTTTGGATCATTGGATCAGCTGGATCATATGGCCCAAGTGGCAGAGCAGCCTGCATGATAGCCTGAACCTGTTGCAGAGCCTTCCGTTGTTCTGGGACCTACTCAAAACTAGCAGCTTTTTGAGTCACTTGATAAATAGGCCACAGCAACACACCCAAATGAGGGATATGTTGCCTCCAAAATCCAAACAGGACAACCAGATCTTGTGCCTTCTTTTTAGTTGTGGGGTAATCCAGATACAATAACTTATCTTTCATTTTAGTAGGAATATCTCGACATGCTCCACACCATTGAACCCCTAGAAATTTCACTGAGGTGGAAGGTGCCTGAATTTTTGTTGGGTTAATTTCACAACCTCTAGCATGCATATGTCTCAGCAATAAGTCTAGAGTTCATTGATACTTCTTCCTTATTAGGTCCAATCAGCATAATTTCATCAATATAATGGACCAGTGTGATGTCTTGTGGCAGTGAAAGATGATCAAGATCCCTACAAACTAAATTATAACATAGTGTCAGGGAGTTGATATACCATTGAGGAAGCACTATAAAAGTACACTATTGGCCTTGCCAGCTGAAGGCAAACTGCTTCTGATGGTCTTTTGAAATTGGCATTGAAAAAAAGGCATTGGCCAGATCAATAGCTGCATACCAAGTACCAGGAGATGTACTAATTTGCTCAAGCAATGAAACCACATCAGGAACAGCAGGTGCAATTAGAGTCACCTCCTGATTAAGTTTATGAAAATCTACTGTCATTCTCCAAGATCCAACTGTTTTTTTCACAGGCCAAATGGTGAATTAAATGCTGATGTGGTGCACCCCTGCATCCTTCAAGTCCTGGATGGTGACAGTAATCTCTGAAACCTATCCAGGAATGTTATTGCTTTTAATTTACTATTTTTTGTAGGTAGAGGCAGTTCTAATGACTTCCACTTGGTTTTTCTACCATAATAGCCATTACTCCACATATCAGGGACCCAATATGGGAATTCTGCCAATTGCTCAGTATATCTATTCCAATTATGCACTCTGGAATTGGAGGAATAACTACAGGATAAGTTCAGGGACCCACTGGAACCACTGTGAGAAGCACTTTAGCTAAGACTCCATCAATAACTTGACCTCCATATGCTCCCACTCTGACTGGTGGGCCACAATGACACTTTGGGTCCCCTGGAATTAGTCAGTTCAGAGCCAGTATCCAATAATCCCCAAAAAGTCTGGTTATTTCCTTTTCCCCAATGAATAGTCACTCTCATAAAAGGCCTCAGATCCTTTGGGGAAGGCTGGGAGAAAGATTGACATTATAGATTTTTGGCAATGTACTGGGGTCCTTCCTCAAAGGGACCCAGCCTCACCTTCATTCAAGGGGTTGTTGGTCTATAAACTGACTTAAGTCTGGGAATTGATTGAGAGGCCATGCCTCTGTATTCTGGCAATTCAATCTAGGTTGCTGTTTATGTGACCTAGAATTCTTCTGTCTGTAGAGATCAAGTAAATATTTGGTAGGTTTGCCATGTATTTCACTACTAGGAACACCATGCCCAAGTAGCCAATGCCATAATTCCACATGAGTCAGACTATTCTGATTACTGCTCCAACTCTATTGTCTATTATGGTAACCACACCCACCTTGCCTTTGTTGCTTTACTGCTGCCACTTGGCCCTACTACCGTGGGGTCCAATCAACCCCATAATAGTTAAATGTCTTAGTTCAATTAGGGAAGTTCTCACTGTCAAATCAGATTTACATAAAATAGCTATCACAGCAGTCTTCAAGGATGTTGGAGCTCCCTTCACAAACTTATTCTTTACAGTCTGGTGAAAGGTGTGTCTTCTGGACTCTGCATTTCTGGCTTTAGGGCTCTAATCTGATAAATCCATTCTAACAGGCCAATTTCCCTAAGCCTCTGGATACTTTCTTCTACATTATACCAAGGTAGGTCTGGTACTTCAACTTGACTTAAGGTAGGCCACTGCATAATCCGTGCTTCAGTAAGCCAACCAAATAAACTATTAGATCTTTTCCTAACCTCTCGAGCTAAAACACTGAATGAAGAATCTCTATGTAGTCGTCCTAAATCAATAAACTCAGACTGATCAAATGTTACATTCTTTGCACCATTATCCCACACCCTCAGTAGCCATTCCCACACATATTCTCCAGGTTTCTGTCTGTACGTGTTAGCAAAATCAAGTAGGTCTTTTTGGGTGTAGCATACCATCTCCTCAGTCATACTTTGTATTTCACATTTTGGGGCTCGCTTGGACTTAACTTTAGTTATAGGTCTAGCAGCAACAATGGATGGTTGGAGCAGTTCCTCAGAACATTCAGGAATGTCTTCCATGGCCTCTGCCCCAGGCAATGACCCAGCAGGAACAGCTGGGCTAATCCCATCAAACTGAAGTGGAGGGGGGAATGTTTTTACAGTAATCCCTTCAGATGGGAGGAATTCAACAGAATTTACTGGCTCCATATCCACATCTTCTTGTCGACCCATATGTCCCCATTCCAGGTTTCAGGATTCCATTTTTTCCCAATCAATGCCCTGACTTTAACTTTCGATGTCATTCTGGGTTAGGAATATAATTAGCATTGTAATTCAGCCACCCTTACAATAAAACTCTGGGTTTGGTTTTCAGTAATATCAGCTCTGTTACTAGAAGAAATAAGGCTTTCTTTCAGAGCACAACTGAAAACACTGAGGTCTTTTATGTGGCACTTAAGCTGTGACTCAGCAGCCTTAAACTCATTTAGCTCTTTCACCACTTTTTCTAGTAAGTAGGACCAACCAACCAGCTTTCTTATACTCCTCATGCTGAAAAATTGCAAAAATGTATCAAATATGTGATCACCCAGAGCCTCACTTCTCACAAGTTCTTGATCTATTGGTGGTGCTATTTTGTATATTAATGTTGCCACCTCACACCACAGATTAGCAGGGCTCTCTTTACTAACAAAGTCAGGGTCACTAGTGTCTTTAAAATTAATCAAATTGGAGAACTAGTTTAGGAATCCCGTCCTTATTATTTTGTCTCTCTAGAACCACTCCTGGTACAAAATGTGTTAGACTGGGTTCTCTAGAGAAACAAAACAAGTACAGCTTCTAAAGAACAAGAAATAGAAATTTATCTTAGGAAAGTGTTTCACACATTTATACAAGCTGGCAAGTCCAAAGTTCTTGGATAAAATGTCAAGCTGGGGGCTTTTCCCAACTCACAACTGCAGGGACTGAGGACCTCAAGGTTGGCAGGCAGTATACTGGCTGTTGTCTCCAACTAATGATGAATCCAAGATCTCCAGGCCGAATGGTGCATTGTTCACTCATGGACAGTTGTAGGCAGCACAACAGAATCCCAATTCACAGAAGAATGTCTCTTTCCCCAGGATGTCCATAAATGTACTGGAAGCAGGCCACACCTCTAGGGAAACTCTTTCAATGGATTGACTGCTCAAAACATAATCACCTGGTCCCAATATGGGAATAACCACATCACAACTGCTTAATCCACACAAAATTGTGGTCCAAACAAGTTGACACACAGCTTCAACTGTCACACAATTCTTGGTTGAAATTTTTTTCTTTCAGGATTTTATATTTATCATTCCATCACCTTCTCGCTTGCATGGTTTCTGCTGAGAAATCAGAGCTTATTCTTACTGGTTGTCCTTTGTAAATAACTTTTTGTTTTTTCCATGCTGCTTTCAGGATTCT
>NW_006921765.1:3583344-3591426 GCF_000298275.1 Orycteropus afer afer | reverse complement strand
AAAAAGGTAGAGAAGGAGAATAATGAATAAAAAATGGGAAAATCACAAAAAGAAAACAAGGATTGGGGTTAATCACAAGAAAGAAAAAGAAAATTGCAACCAGAGACAGTGAAAAAGAAAAAAAAAAAAGATGAAAACTAGAACATGGGAGGAGAAGAATAAAGAATAATAGTAAAAAGGACAAAAGTAATAACAATAATAATTAGTTTTAAAACATACAAAAACAAACCAACTAAAAAACAGAGAAGAGGGGAAAAAAAATCAGGGCAGGACAGGTTAGGGCAACCAGGTTCCTTTCAAGGATGCAGACTGGAATGGAATTCCTGCCAGCCCAGAAGGTAGGTGGGAGTGAGGGATGGCTGCACCTCCACTCACCAAGATGGTGTGAGGTATAAGAGTAACAAGGAGAATGTCACCCCTTTCCAGTTGTCCACATCCAGAATGTCCTTACAGTTCCCAGAAAGTGGAGCCTGTTCTTAAAACCCTGGAATCTGGGAGAATGCTGTAGTTTTAAATATCCAAAATGGTCAAGCCACTTGGAAACATTCAAAATGTCTGCGCTCTCCAGAGAGACAAAAGTCCACAGCTCAGCCTGCCTTTCTCTTCATTGCTTTCTCTTTTATTCACCAGCCACCAGAGCACTCCTTCATGCAGTTCCTGGCTAGCTGGGCTAATTTTTAGGTTAATTCTTAGATCCTACCACCACTCGGCAATATCCAAGCTGTCTGTGTTGTCAGGATCGTTGCCAGACCACAGCTCCATATGTCTCCTTTTTTGATGTTTTCATGTAAATTCTTTTGCTAGTTGGAGTTTAGTCATTTGGATAGCCTTCCTTCAAGGCTCAGGGGTGCAGGATTATCTTTTGTATCTGTGTTAATTGGTTCCCCTTTTCTTGGTTGAAGAGGGTCTGTGTAGTATTTCTGCCTATTCTTCCATCTTATAGGAACTCTATCCTTTTATTTTTGTCTTGAAGAACTCCTTTTAATAATTTTTTAGTCTGTTAACAAAAAAAAAAAATGTTCTTTTTCTTTTTTTTTGTTATTATTTTTTTAAATCTGGGGAAAACTTTATTTGTCCTTTATTATCCTATTTTTGTAAGGACATTTTTGGTGAATGTAGAATTCTTAGATGACTTTGTTTTTCTTTTTTTAACACTTTTACCAGGTCATCGCATTGGCTTTCAGTCTTTATTATTTCATCTGTAAAATCTTGTGTTAATCTTATTGAGGCTAACATATATAATGAGTTTATTTTCTCTACCTTCTGTTAGAGTCTTTATCTTTTGACAGTTTCACTATAACTTCTCCAGGTGTGGATCTCGTTGACATTACCAGACTTGGAGCTTGTTAAGCTTGTAAATATATAAGATAATTTAAACATAAATTTATTAATAACTTTTCTTTTCACTCTGATTTACTAGATAATGGCATAAGTAATATTTACAAAAGCTTTATTAATGAGTTTCTGATGTACAAATATATAATTTTTATGAAAAATAGTGCAAAGGATGAAGGAAGGTTGGAGCAAAGTTATTATATATGCAATTGAAATTTACTTGATAATAATTAGAACTAGATTGTGTTAAGATGTTAGTAGTAACCCACACACAAATCACTAAGAACATAACTGAAAATATAGGAAGAGAAACAATAAGGAAACTAAAATTACATACTGTAAAATATATATTTTATATAAAAAATGCAGGAATGGAAGAGTAGCAGAAAAAAAATATATATATTACACTGATAAAATATAAATTATTATTTATCTTTACTATGAACAATTGCCTATTAACAAATTAGATCTTGAAATTCATATGCAAAACACACAGGTGTCTAGAAAGACACAAACTGAATCTAACTCAATAAGAAATATAAAATCTGGTTATATCTATAACAAATAAAGGTATTTAATTAGTAATCAAAAACCTTCACATAGAGTGCTTTAGGGCCATGTACCATCACTGATGAATTCCTTTAACTGTTTAAAGAAGAATTAAACTCAATATTCCAAAAACTCTTTCAAAATTTATAATAGTACTTTATATATGGAAGGAAACTCTTTGTTAGTTACAAAGGTGGGGGGAGGGGGAATACTAAAAAAAATAAAATAACAATAATCATGATAGTAATAATAATAATTAATAAAGGAAGTTCTGGTAGTGTAGTGCCTAAGACACTTAAGAGCTAACCAGAAGGCTGGTGGCTCAAACCCACCAGCCACTCCTCAGAAGCAACGTTGAGCAATCTACTTCTGTAGTGATACCACCTCATAAACCCAAGGAAGGGTAGCTATGAGTTTGGTCCAACTCCATGGCCCATAACAACAACAACAATAATAAATAAAATAAATTAAAACAAAATTATAATAGTAAATACTTCCAAACTCATTCAATGTAGAGGGTATTGCCCTGTTTCCATATCCAAACAGACATCAAGATAAAAGAAAGAAAGAGACTAATGTTCCTTATGGATATAGAAACAAACCTCTTCAAGATATATTAGGAAGCAGAATCTAGTAATATATATATATATATATAATATATACACATTGACCATATGGGATTATCCCAGGGGTGCAAGGTTAGTTTGACATACAAAAATCATCAATGTAATACATTATATTAATAGAATATAGCAAAACACATCACATATCATCATCTCAATAGATGCAGATAAACTATTTGACAAAACCCAGTACTTCTCAGTGATAAAACACTCAACAAACTAGGTTTAGAGGAATTTTTTTTTTTTTCATCTTGATTAAAGCCATCTATAAAAATACTCAGAGGGAACATCATACTTAATGATGAAAGTCTGATATATATATATATATATTTTTTACCATATATCAGGAACTACAAGAATGTCCAGTATTGTCATTTTAATCAACATTTTACTGGAGGGTCAAACAAGGACAATTAGGTAAAATAAATAAATAAATAAGCACCATATTAGAAATGTAGATGTAAAGTTCTTTCTATTCACAGAGAACATGATATTTTACAAATAAAATCCTAAGGATTCTGCAAAAGAGTACTAGAACTAAAAAACAAATTCAGGGATCTTGTGGGATATCTGATCAATAAACAAAAATTGGTTGTATTTCTATATACTGTTTTGTTGTTATGTGCCATCAGGTGGGACCCAACTAATTATGTATAATTCAGATGTGAAATTAATCATAAAATTAATGAAATATTTTTAAATGAATTTAAATTAAAGACTATCTAATAATTGCAAGAAAACCTATATTCATTAGCAGAAAGGCAATATTAATAAGATGACAATATTTCATTCATTGAACTTGATTCAATGCAGTCTCTATCAAATTCCTCACTCCATTTTTTTTTTTTTTTTTTTGCAATGTGAATTGATAGCATTAGAATTAGAGTCCATAAATTAACCCTTATATTTGTGGTAAATTTATTTTGAACAAAACTGCCAAGACAACTCAATTGGGAAAAAGTAGTCTTTTGAGCAATTGGCACTGGAACAACTGAGTTCCCACATGTGAAAGAATGAACTTGGGCCCATAACTCACATCATGCAAAAGTCAACTCAAAATGAATCATAGACTGGAATATAAGAGCTAAAGTGATAAAATTCTTATAATAAAGCATAGGAGTATATCTTTGTGATCTTAGATGAGGCAATGGTTTTTAAACATGATTCCAAAAACCATTCAAAAAGAATAACATAGAAATTACTGATCAGAATTAAAAACTGGAGTGTTTCAAAGGATACCCACAATAGTTTAAAGACAAATTAAAGAATAGGAGAAAAAGTTTGTAGCTTACTTTTCTAACAAAGAACTTGCATCTAGAATGTATAAAAATCAATATAATTCAGTAATAAAATGACAAATATAACAAATTAAAAAAAAATGAGTAAAGGATTTGAATAGACAGACATTTCTCCAAAGAAGATATACAAATGGCCAATAAGCACATGAAAATATGTTTGACATCATTAGTCATTAGGGAAATGAAATCAAAATCACAATGAGGTACAACCTCACACCCACTAACAAAAACAATAAAAACAAACTTGCTGCCACCGAGTCGATTCCAACTCATAGTGACCCCCATTGGGTTTCTGAGATTGTAAATCTTTATGGAAGTAGATTGCCCAGTCTTCCTTCTGAGGAGTGGCTGGTGGGTTTGAACTGCCAGCCTTCAGATTAGCAGTCAAATGCCTTGGGCACTGCACCACCAGAGCTCACACCAACTAGGATGGCTATATTAAGAAGACAGATAATAACAACTGTTAGCAAGATGTGAAGAATTAGAACCCTCATACACTAGTTGTTAGACTGTACAATTGGTATAACTTCTTTGAAAAATGGTTTTGAAGTTCCTCAAAAGGTTTAGAATAAAATTATCATAGGACCAAATAGTAAGAAGCATAAACAAATGAGAAATAAAAACATATATCCACACAAAAACTTAGAAACGAATGTTCATGGAAGCAGTATTCACAACAGTCAAAAAGTGAATACAACTCAGAGATCTGTCAACTTGTGAATGGATAAACAAAACATGGTTTATTCACACAATGGCTTATTATTTGCCATAAAATGGAAAGAATGATACACTTGAATGAAACTTGGGCACATGGTGAGTTAAAGAAGCCAATTGTAAATGGCCACATAACACAATTCTATTTTTCTGAAAGGTCTAGAATAGGTAAGTTCATAGAGATAGAAACTAGAGTGGTTCCCAAGGGCTGAGGTGAGGGAGGGAATAGAAAATAGCTCCTAATGGGTGCAGGGTTTCCTTTTGGGTTAACAAAAGTGTTCTGAAATTAGATAGTGATTGTGGTTGCATAATTGTATTGTTGTTGTTGTTGTTGTTGTTATGTGCTGTCAAGTTGGAACTGACTCATAGCGACCCCTGCTTGGGTTTCTGAGGCAGTATCACTATGGAAGTAGATTGCCCCACCTTCTTTCCGAGGAGTGGCTGGTGGGTTTGAACCACCAGCCTTCTGGTTAGTAGTCAAGTGCCTTAGGCACTACACTACCAGAGCTCCTAATTGTATAGGTACAGTAAAAAAAAAAAAAAAAAAAAAAGCAGAATTGTTGCCCTCGAGTCAATTCGGACTCATGACAGCATCATGTGTTACAGAGTAGAACTGCTTCATAGGATTTTATTTGCTGAAATATTTATGGAATCAGATGTCCAAGTCTTTTTGGTGGCGGGTGGGTTCAAATTGTCAACTTTTGACCTGGTAATCAATCACATATCATTTACACCATGCAGGCACCTCATGAATACTAGAAAACAATGAAACCTTCTTAATTGTACATTTTCAAAGGGAGCTTTTGTGGAACATTATTTATATCTTGATAAGCTATTAATTTGCAGAAAATTATTTGTCATCAAAAGATTTGACTAGGGTACCCATCTATTCAGATTTGTGTGCAACTGAGGGGTTTCCTAGGAATTGAGACTTTCAGAGCTAACACAGGGAAAGGTACAGGCAGATACCCTTAACTGTGATGAATGCTTGAATTAAGATTTGAAGGCTAGGAAGGAAATTGGTAAATGAAATATCAAGATGGTTCTGACTCATAGGGGCTCTACGTACAGAAGAATGGAACACTGTCTGGCCCTGTACCATCCTCACAATTGTTGCTCTCTTGAGTCCATCGTTGTAGCCAACATGTCAATTTATCTCATTGTTTTTTATTGACCCTCTACTTTGCCAAGCATGATATCCTTCTCCAAGGACTGGTCCCTCCTGATAACATGTCCAAAATACATGACATGAAGTCTGGCCATTTTTGCTTCTAGGAAGCATTACAGCTGTCCTTCTTCCAAGACAGATATGTTCATTCTTCTGGCAGTCCATGGTATATTCAATATTATTTGCCAGCACCACAATTCAAATGCGTCAATGTTTGATCTTTCTTATTGATTGTTCTGTTTTCCCATGCATATGAGACAACAATTTAAAATACCATTGCTTGGGTCAGGCAAATCTGAGTCCTCAAAGTGTTGATTTTTATGTTCAGATTTTAAAGAGATCATTTGGATAGCCTCGGGAAGATGGCAGAATAGGCAGAATGACTGCACAGACCCATTTCAACAAAGAAAAGGGAAACCAATTAACACAGCTACAGAAGATAATCCTGGACCCCTGAACCTTGATGCGAAGGATATAGAAGTGGACTTAACCCCAACTAACAGAAGAATTTGCATGAGAACACCAAAAAAGGAGACAAATGGAGCTGCGGTCTGGCAGTGATCCTGATGGCATAGGCAGCTTGGATATTGCTGAGGGGTGATAGGGCCTCAGAATTAACTTAAAAATCAGCCCTGCTAGCCAGAGGCTACACGGAGGATGACTCTGGAAGCTGGGGAATAAAAGGGAAAGCAGCAAAGAAAAAGGTGAGCTGAGCTGTGAACTTTTCTCTGTCCAGAGGGTGCAGCCATTTTGAATGTTTACAAGAAGCTTGACGTTTTTCAGCTTTTTTACTTTACATTGTTCCTGGTTACAATTTTTTTTATCTTTCTCATGGTTAACACCGTTCCTTGTTTTTTTTCTTTTTGAGTTTTTCCCATTTTCTTTTTCATTGTTCTCCTCTACCATTTTTCTTATTGCCCTCTCCCCAGGTATTACAGGGTTCTGTGTTTTATTTCCCCTACTTTTTACCTTTTTCCTTTTTTTGGTTACTGTTCCTGTGTGGTTACATGGTATGTTTTTTGTCCATTTGCTTTTAATTTTTTGATGGTTATTCAATTATTATTTTTGTTTAACTGAGTAGAAGACAGCAACAATTCCCATATGACACAACTACACCCACACCTCCTTCAGCTTCACTTACTGAGCGAGAGCTACCATTTCCTTCTCCACCAAAGGGTCAATGATAAACAACCACCAAGAAGATTCTGACTAACTCTTGACTTCTCTTCACAAAGAGTTAAAAGAGATCTAAATACAATAATGCCACAATGTCTCAGAGACAACAGATGATCACAGTCCACACAAAGAAGCAAGATAAAGTGGTAGGAATAAGGAAGCAGTATAAAGACCCAGAACACATCCTGAGGAAGAAGCAGCATTGGAACTCCCTGATAAGGAATTCAAAAGAGTTCTATTTAAGTATCATCAAAGGATTGAGAGACAGACCCAGGAAAACACAGAAAAAACCCTAGAAGAATTTTGGAAGAAAATACAAAACAAACTGACAAAAGAAATGAAAAATTAGAAATGATTATAAATCTATAGACAGAAATCCAGAAGATTCATACTAAATTTTCAGAAATAGATAACACATTGAAAGGGCAAAGGAGTAGAATTGATGCAATGGAAGACAGAATTAATGAGATTGAAGACAAATACCTAAATACTTCTTTGGAAAGGGATCAATAAGAAAAAAGATAAAAACAAAATGAAGAAAGCCTAAGGTTCATGTGGGATACCATCAAAAGGAATAACCTACATGTCATTGGAATTCCAGAACAAGAGGAGAAAAATATAACCACTGAGAAAATTGTCCAAGATTTGTTGGAGAACTTCCCTGATATGATGAAAGATGAGAATATATTCATCCAGGAAGCCCAGCAAACCCCAAAAAGGATAGACCCCAAAAGAAAATCACCAAGGCATATCATCATTAAACACATCAAAACCAAAGACAAAGAAAGAATCCTGAAAGCAGCATGGGAAAAACAAAAAGTTAGTTACAAAGGACAACCATTAATAATAAGTTCTGATTTTTCAACAGAAACCATGCAGTCGAGAAGGCAATGGGATGGTATATATAAAACCCTAAAAGAGAAAAATTTTCAACCAATAATTATATATCTGGGAAAATTATCCCTCAAATATGATAGCGAAATTAGAAGATTTCCACATAAGCAGAAGCTAAGGGCATTTTTTAAAACTAGACAAACCTTACAAGAGATACTAAAGAGCATCCTTTGAACAGAGAACCAAAAATAGCAAATAACAATCGATCATTAATATACAAGATGACACATCCCAGAAACTACAACTATGGATGTATCCAAAGTAGAATGAGCTTATAAGATTGTAAACAGGGAACCAGAGTCATAAATTTGCAAGTGAGGACAAC
>NW_006921765.1:3579006-3582040 GCF_000298275.1 Orycteropus afer afer | reverse complement strand
AAAATCACAAGACCAGAAGTTGGTTTTGTGAAAAGATCAATAAAATTAGCAAACCACTGGCAAATTTAACAAAGGAAAAGAGGGAAAGAATACAAATAACACAAATAAGAAATGAAATGGGTGACATCACAACAGAACCAATTGAAATAAAAAGGATAATATCAGGATACTATGAAGAACTGTATACCAACAAATTTGAAAATCTGGAAGAAATGGTGAGATTTCTAAAAACACACTACTTACCTAAACTAACACAGACTGATGTGGAAAAGTTGAACAGATCCATAACAAAAGAGGAAATTGAACAGGTCATCAAAAAATTACCAACTAAAAAAGTCCTGCTCCACACGGTTTCCCTGGAGAATTTTAGCAAACATTCAGAGAAGAAATAACACCATTCCTAGTCAAGCTATTCCAAAACATAGAAAAGGATGGAATCCTCCCTAACTCATTTTATGAAGCAAGCATAACCTTGATACCAAAATGAGGCAAAGACATCACTCAAAAGGAAAATTACACACCAATATCCTTCATGAGTATAGATACAAAAGTCTTCAACAAAATCCTAGGCAATAGACTCCAACAACATATCAAGAAAATCATTCATTATGACTAAGTGGGGTTCATATCAGGTATGCAAGGATGGTTTAACATTAGAAAAACAATCAACGTCCTCCACCACATAAATAAAACAAAGGAGAAGAACCACATGATCATATCAAGTGATGCAGAAAAGGCATTTGATAAAATCCAACACCTATTCTGGATCAAAACTCTCAGCAAAATACCAATAGAAGGGACATTCCTCAACATAATAAAGGGCAAGTTTCGGCAATCTACTTCTGTAGTGATAACTCCTAAGAAACCCAAGGAAGGGTCGCTATGAGTTGGGTCCGACTCGATGGCAAATAACAACAACAACCACATGCAAAACCAACAGCCAACATTATTCTCAACAGAGAGAGGCTGAAACCATTCCCCTTGCAAACAGGAACCAGACACGGATGCCCTCTATCACCACTTCTATTCAACATTGTACTGGAAGTCCTAGCCAGAGCCATAAAGCAAAAAAGGGAAATCAAAAGCATCCAAATTGGTAAGGAAGAAGTCAAACTATCCCTGTTTTTTGATGATATATGATCCTATGCCTAGAAATCCAAAGAGACTCATTCAAAAATCTACTGGAACTAATTGAGAGATTTAGCATTGTTGCCGAATACAAGATCACATCCAAAAATCATTTGGGTTCCTCTACTAGCAAAGAGATTGATGAAAAAGAAATATGGAAATCAATACCATTTGCAATGTTGTTGCTGTTGTTATGTGCCGTCGAGTCGGCTCCGACTCATAGCGACCCCTCCTTGGGTTTCCGAGGCAGTATCACTACGGAAGTAGGATTGCCCAACCTTCCTTCCGAGGAGTGGCTGGTGGGTTTGAACCACCAGCCTTCTGGTTAGCAGTCAAGTGCTTTAGCCACTATGCTACCAGAGCTCCTACCATTTGCAATAGCTACCAAAAAAACCAAAATACTTGGGGATAAATCTTACCAGGGACACAAACACCTCTACAAAGAAAACTATAAAAAACTACTTCAAGAAACCATAAGAGATCCACATAAATAGAAGAAGATACCATGCTCATGGATAGGAAGATTGAACATTGTGAAAATGTCAATTCTACCCAAAGCAATCTATACATTTAATGCAATCCTAATCCAGATCCCATCAACATTTTTTAAAGATATGGAAAAACAGTCACTAACTTTATATGGAAAAGGAAAGAGACCTTGGAGAAGCAAAGCACTAATGAAAAAGAACAAAGTATGAAGTCTCACACTGCCAGATTTCAAAACCTACTATATAGGCACAGTAGTCAAAACTGCCTATTATTGGTATAATGACAGACACATAGACCAATGGAATAGAATTGAAAACCCAGAAATAGATCCATTGACCTATGGTCAGCTGATCTTTGACAAAGGGCTAAAATCCATTAAATGGGGAAGAGAATGTTTGTTTAATAAATGGTGCTGGAAAAACTGGATATCTATTTGCAGAAAAATGAAACAAGACTTGTACCTCACACCATACACAAAATTTACCTCCAGATGGATCAAAGACTTAAATGTGAAACCTAAATCTACAGAATTCCTCAAGGAAACACTAAGAGCAAATATAGGGGCCCTAATATGTGGCATAAATAGACAATCAGGTGTAACTCTAAATACACAAACATCAGAAGAGAAATTAGATTAATGGGACCTTCTAAAAATTAATTTTTATGCACTTCCAAGGACTTCTCCAAAAGAGTCGAAAGAGAACCTACAGAGTGATAAAAAATATCTGGCAATGACATATTGACAAGGGACGAATCTCTAGAATTTGTAGAAATCTCCAACACCTTAATAACAAAAAGACAAATGATCCAATTAAAAAATGGGCAGAAGACATGAATGGACACTTCACGAAAGAGGATATTCAGCTGGCCAACAAACATATGAAGAAATGCTTTAAATCATTAGCCATTTGTTGTTGTTGTTATGTGTCATGGAGTCGGACCCAATTCATAGCAACCCCTCCTTGGGTTTCCAAGGTGGTATCACTACAGAAGTAGATTGCCCAATCTTTCTTCCAAGGAGTGGCTGGTAGGTTTGAACCACCAACCTTCTGGTTAGCAGTCAAGTGCCTTAGGCATTATGTTACCAGAGCTCACAAAGAGACATCCCGGCTACCTGGTGAGGAATGGCTGGTGGGTCTGTACTGCCAGCCTTGGGTGTGGCAGGTGACTGCCTTAGGCCTGAGGTCATTAGCTATTAGAGAGATGCAAATCAAAACAACAATGCGATAGCATCTTTCTCCAGCACCAGTAGCAAATTTCAACAAGACATAAAATAACAAATGCTGGTGAGGATGTGAAGAGATTGGGACTTTCATACACTGCTGTTGTTGTTGTCGTTTGCTGTCGAGTCAGCCCCGACTCATAGCGACCCCTCCTTGGGTTTCCGAGGCAGTATCACTACGGAAGTAGGATTGCC
>NW_006921765.1:3577406-3578519 GCF_000298275.1 Orycteropus afer afer | reverse complement strand
CACAATGGAATACTATGCAACCCTAAAGAATAACATAGAATCTGCAAATGACTGCATAGTGTGGATGAACTTGGAAGGCATAATGCTGAGTGAAATAAGTCCATCACAGAAGGACAAATATTTTATTAGTCAGGTATTGTAAAATCAAGGAAAGATTTATCTATGGAAGGAAATTTTCTTTGTTGGTTATCAGAGGTGGGAGGATGAAATAAGGAACACTGTTAGATAGGTAGAGATAAGTATTGATTTGGGTGAAGATAAGGGCAATATACCAAATGTGAGTGATCAACCTGTTAGCAATGAGGAAGGGCAAGGCATAGAGAGGTGCATGGGAGGTACAGACAACAAAGATGAACCCTTTTGCACATACAATACTGCGTTGTCAGTGAAGGCAAATGGGGCATACAGGTGGACATGTGGGTGGACTAGCTAAACTATTAGATATGTCTCTGAAGCGGGGAGTGTACCAAAGACCATGTAGAGGGTTGGCTGACAATTGTTCTACAAGTGTATTTGTATGTTCTGTCAGAATTCCCAGGGGTATAGTAGAGCTGAAAAGGGACAAGTTTGTAGTCACTTCTTTGTCACAGGCAGCTACCCAGAGGTACCGAGTAGTTGAACTTGTGGGCTCGGGACTATAGTTGCAGAGGACATGAAGCTCAACTGGAATAACATACTACACAAAACATTGTTTCACCTCCTACTTTGGTGAGTAGCGATTTGGGACTAGGATTTTAAAAAGCTTGGAAGCAGCCATCTTGATGCAACAATGGGTCTCTCCTTGTCCAGAGCAAAGAAGAATGAAGAAAACCAAAGATTCATGGAAATAATTAGTGCTAGTGAGTGCTCTGGTAGCATAGTGGCTAAGACACTTGCCTGCTAACCAGACGGCTGGTGGTTCAAACCCACCAGCCACTCCTTGAAAGGAAGGTTGGGCAATCCTACTTCCGTAGTGATACTGTCTCGGAAACCCAAGGAGGGGTCACTATGAGTCAGGTTTGACTCGACGGCACATAACAACAACAAGTGAGTGGTACACCATGCTATCTGCAGTTTATATGCCTATGAGACCAGAAGAACTAGATGGTGCCCACTACCACTGTCAACCACTTG
>NW_006921765.1:3563220-3577236 GCF_000298275.1 Orycteropus afer afer | reverse complement strand
ACTGAAACTATGGTCCCTAGCTGCCCTTCAGGTCTGGAGGTGAACCCATGCCTCTTGCTTCCAGCCAAACAAAAGACAGGCATAGGAGTTGAACATTTACCCAAGGTAGATACACTCCTTGGAGAGAACAATGATGGGAGAAAGAAGGGCTTTTTATGCACAGGGAGACAGCTCAGGGTGCAGGGGTGGATGGAGGGATGGACACAGGGAGGAAGTGACTGTCGGGAGAGTGTGGGAGGGGAACTTTTGCATTGTGGTGAATTGTGATAAAGTGTATGTGAACTGCTATACAGAAAGTTAATTTGCTCTGTAAGCTTTCACCCAAATCACGATAATAAAAATAAATTAAATAAATGGGATCTTTTGTAGCAGATTTGCCCAATGCAATTCGTTATTTGATTTGTTGACTGCTGCTTTCATGGATTTTGATAGTGGATCCAAACAAAATTAATCCTTGAAAATTTTAATATTTTCTCCTTTTATTGCGAAGTTACTTATTGGTTCAGTTGTGAGGATTTTTCTTTTCTCTATGTTGAGGTGTAATCCATACTGAAGGGTGTAATCTTTGATCATCAGTAAGTGCTTCAAGTCATTGTAATTTTTAGCAAGCAAGTCTGTGTCAGCAGCATATCTCTGGTTGTTAATGAGGCTTCCTCCAATCCTGATGTCTTTTTCTTCTTCAAATAGTCCAGCTTCTCAAATTATTTGCTCAGCATACAGATCAAATAAGTACAGTAAAGGCTATAATGCTGATGTACACATTTCCTGATCTTAAATTATGCAGTATCCCTTGTCCTGTTTGAAAAACTACCTCTAAGTCTATTTACAGGTTTCTCATGAGCACAATTAAGTGCTCTGGAATTCCCATTCTTCACAATGTAGTCCGTAATTTATTATGATCTATAGAGTGGAATGTAATTCAGAGACACAAAACACAGGCAAATATCTTTCTAGTATTCTCTGCTTTCAGGGGATATCTATCTGACATTAGCAGTGATATTCTTCTTTCCACATCCTTTTCTGAATCTTACTTGAATTTCTGGCAGTTTCCCGCTGTATATTGCTGCAACCACTTTTGAATTTTCTTCAGCAAAATTTTACTTGCATGTAAACCATAACAATATGGCTCCATAATTTCTGCCTTGTGTTGGATCACCTTTCTTTGGAACGGGCCCAAATACGGATCTCTTGCAGATGGTTGGCCAGGTAGCTGTCTTCTAAGTTTCTTGGCATAGATAAGTGAGCACTTCTAGGATTGCTTCTGTTTGTTGAAACATCTCAATTCATATTCCTTCAGTTCCTGGATCCTTGTTTTTCACCACTGCCTTCAGTGTAGCTTGGATTTCTTCTTTCACTACTATCATTTCTTGATCATAAGCTACCTTCTGAAATGGTTGAACATTGACCTGTGTATTCTTTCCATCTTTTTTTGGTGTGTCCTGTGTCTTTCAATCTTTTGCCCAGAGTCCTTCAATATTGCAACTGAAGGCTTGAATTTTTTTCTTCAGTTATTTCAGCTTGAGAAATGCTGAACATATTTTTCCCTTTTCATTTTCTAATTCCAGATCTTGGCATGCTTCATTATAATAGTTTACTTTTTCCTCTCAAACCATTCTTTGAAATCTTCTGTTTAGCTAATCTACTTCATTTCTTATGTTGCTTTTGTAATGGATAATAAAGTCCATTAACTTTTGTGTACCTGGCTTCTCAAAAGTAACTCAGGTGCCACAAACCACAAATGGTCTAAACGATGTAATATTCCTCTGGAATAGTTCCTGGCACTAAGTAGGCACGTAGTAGATGTCTATTGACTATACCAAAAAAATGCACTGCTGTGGAGTGGGATCCGACTCATAGCAACGCCTCCTTGGTTTTCCAAGGCAGTATCATTATGGAAGTATATTGCTCAACCTTCCTTCCGAGGAGTGACTGGTGGGTTTGGACTGCCAGCCTTCTGGTTAGCAGTCAAATGCCTTAGACACTACACCACCAGAGCTCCTATATTGACTATAGAATAAGTCTAATATCTTGATTTCAGGGCTATTGTTCAATAATGTATGAATAAATACTTTATTTTGTTGTTATTATTTTGCTTACAGTTTCCATGATCCTCTTTCAGTTTTCCTCCTTTGTGTGTTACCTGTCAGCTGGAAAGACTAAACTCAGCTTCACAAAGTTGAAAGGAAACCAGATGGGTGAAACTCATAAATGAGGACACCAAAACGATGATTGTGATCTCAAAAGAAGAGAGTGACATCCCAAGCTAAGAATTTTGGCTTTTAATGAAGTAACTTATATCTGAATCTGGCAACAGCTTATCTGTCGCCCACATCTCTCTTACATTAACATACACCTGCCTCTTCACTGCCATTTTCTGCCTGTCAGGATAGCAGTACCTTGCATTGTCAGGAGGCCAAAAGCAGCTTCTTGGTAGCAAGTTGAGCTGATTCATATGTCAGTGGAAACCTAAGAAAGCCAGACGGGAAAAAATTAGTAAGACAGAAAGGAACAGAGGTAGGAAAAGAAACTGAGATTTGTGAAAAAAGAGGGAGAGAATGAAATTATAGGAAGTGAACACAGGGTGAAAAAGGCTAACAGAAATAAGTCATGAAGAGTAGAAAAAAAAAAAAAAAAAAAAAAAAAAAAACTACAGGAAAGATGAAATGATGTACAAAGAGAATAATTCTCTCTCTTTAGTCAGAAGAGATCTTCAAATGTTTGTCCCTACTGAGATTAAAACTCAGGCAGCCCAATAATTTAAATGATGTTCATGAATTCACCAGACTCTCTTGGAAATTGCTGATGAGCCCTACATCAGAGCAGCCAAACAAAAATCACACCCCTGCCTCTGAACAGTGCATTCAACGCTGCTTTCTTCTCTGTCCAATTATCCTATTTGCACTCAAAAAGAACGTTGTACTTGAAAGCATATTAGAAAATATTTATTTAGAATGCTATTTACCACACTGTGCCAAGGTGACAAGGCTAGGTAATAAGTAGGGGCCACTTTCTTTAGAAAAAGAAGAAAAGAAAATTTAAACGGTAGCATCAAAGGCAGCATTTCTATTTCAAAACATAAGAAAATAACCTTATAATGAGGAGCCATAGAGAGAACTGAAGATGCTGCTGTTACTACATATCCATCTTCAAAACCTTATTGTTGTAGTTGAAAGGGACAGCAGAGGAAATGGAAGGAGTCAGTAAATTAGAAGAAAGGAGAAAAGTATAAATAAGTTATGTTCCCTTAAAGGCACATAGGCAAGATGGAATTCATATATTAAAAAGACATCCTTCTGCTGTTATTAAAAGTTAAAGAACTTTGCAAAGCAGCTAAATTACTTTGTACCATTTACTCTGTTAGCATACTTTCCCCACTTCAATTTGTAGCATGAGATTGGAGGAAAGGAGGGGTCAGTATTCTTTTGATTTTTGTTATGCAATTTACCAATTTTCTTTTATTTGCTTTCTACCTCTGTGAATTTCCATCTCCACCCACACATTTTCTTTAGAGAGAAATGACATTTTCTTAATTTCCTTGTTATTGCAAAATCTCAACAAAATGTTCACAATTCTTTTAAGAACCAACAGTATCTGGCGAATTCTTGTATTTCCTATTCATTGAGAACCTACTATGTTCTTGGCACTTACACACCATCTCATTTAAGGGGTTCTTAATCTGTGAGAGGAATTTCTGTGTGGTGAAAATGGTTAAAACAGTCAGCTGCTAACCAAGAGGCTGGAGGTTCAACCACTAAAATCACAATGATACACAGTTCTCTGACACTGGGTTCACTATGAATCAGAGTCAACTCAATAGCAACTGGTAACCTTTGTGAGAGTGCAGAGTCCATCAAACTTCAGGCCTTCATTTTCTACCACCATGGGCTATTAGTGAAGAAAATTAATCTGCCATCAACTCTTGCACCCTCATGCTTCCATCTCTTTGCTTATTGAGAAAGAACCTATAGATGGACTCTTCTAATCCTTTATAGCAATGGCTTCCAGAATGTGGTCCCCAGAGCAGCAGTAATTCTTTATACCTTATTAGAAATGCAAATTCCTGATCTTTTGAATCAAAACCCAGGGGTACAAGACCTGGCCCTTTGTAATGTGATTTTGATACATGCTTAAGTTAGAAGCAATTGCTTTACAAGTTGAATAGCAAGCACTAACCCAAAATCTAGTAATGTTTTCTTCTCTATATAGAATTGGAATTAACCAGATTCTTGTAAGAAAGAAGAGACATATAGGATGAAGTGGGATGGCTTTTTTTAGGCAGCCACCACCTCAAGAATGTCCAACTTAATGAAAGCTCCTCCTTTCTCTTTCATGTTTTGTAAGTTTACCCTCACTTTGAAAGGATAGAACCAACTCATACTCACAATAAATCTGTCACAATTGCCTCACTATCACTTGCTTCATGTTCAGCTTTTAAATAATTAAAAGGTCTTCAAGTTTTTGTTTTTTTTTTTTCACTAAAGTAAGGCTAAATAACTGTATGCACCTGTTCCGACTCACCTATGAATTCCGCTAAAAGGCACAGTTGGGAACAAATATTCATAATACAAGGACTGCCTTATTCACTTTTAGAAAATGTAATCAAAGACTATCAGACAACCAAGAGAAATCAACTCATTTAAAATATTTCTGAGAAAGCTGGGTTCTTTGTGAAGCATGACCTTCTCCAGTATGATCTACCATAACATAGGTGTGTTGATTTTATGATTTTTAAAATTCCATGACTCTTATTTGTTGAATATTACTTCCACCTCTCTTCTATTTTCAAATGCTTCACCCTTATATAAACTTTCCCAAAGAATTTCTGTGCTTTTGTCTTTGATAGAATGCTGAAACCTCGAGTTCAAAGACACTACATCACATGGTATGCTATGCCTAGACTACATAAAACCATTAATCATTTAAAATGAATTTATTGTATTAACCCCTAATTAGAATTTAACTGGGGTTACCTTACAAAGGACAACTGTGTGCTATTTTTATAAAATGACTTGTTGGGGTTTTGCGTATCAGACAAGACACAAAGAATTATGCTTTCTTACAGGTAGACTGAGGGACTATAGCAGAGAACATAATCTAATACAGAATATTATTCTAAACCTATGATGTTGACATCTTTGAATTTTTATGACTGCTATCTGATGTTCTATTAATTCTATTTCTTAGCCTTTTGTTCCTAAGGAGGATCAAGTACTTAAATATAGTAAGAACATACTGGAATTCTTAATAGGATCCCTCAAAAATATCATGCCACTCAACCAGTCCTCTGTTTTTTGACTAGCTTTGCAAACAAAGAAGAGGATTGAGATTCAGAGAGCTGGGGAATGTAGGGAAGGAGGATCTATTCTAACTGTGATTGCTTTGTTTTAAAAGCATGCATCTGAAAGAGTGCTGGCAGTGAATCTTACCTTCTCTGTCTCCTCTGTTTCCATAATTAGTGACTTTCACTTAGATTTTGCCTTACCTGGCATGGCCTGAGAGATGTCAGGAATGGTTTAACCACACATTAAAATATTAATGATGGTATACTTGTGCACTTAAAATTTATGAATGGCAATAGATTTGGCCACCCAAGGGGGTGAAAGTGGCTCCCTGTCTTTAAATTTCCCTGTGGCTTAATACTCCATTCCCTCAGGCTGCACCCTATTAATGTATGAGTATCTTAGAGAAATAAAATTGTTAAAGTGATTATATTAGTACAATGTGTCAGATTAAGTTTTCAGCAACTATTCTCTAAGGCAGAGATTAACATGCAGAACTGATTAGGGAATATTCTTGGGATCAACACCTGTGGAAGAGAGAGAAAGAAATAGAACACAGTTGAGAGAAAAGTTGAGCTGAGATATGGTCCTTGTGTATTCATCAACTGACCAAGTGGGTAGCTCTGAATCTGGGATGACATTTCAGGGTTGTTCTTAGTTAAGGCAAGGATGAAAGAAGAATTTTATCTATCAATCAATCATTGGCCTTGGGCTGTCTAAAATTATTTATTTGGGAAAGGATATTTTTGTTAGCCAAGTCAAAGACATTCTAAAAAGGGGCTGACAAGTAAAGGCCCTTATGGAAGCATTACCAGCAGTGGGAGGATAAATTATTCCTCAAGGGGCACATCACAGCATCCACCACAACAGAAGAGTGAGCTCAGAAAAAGCACGTAGGAAATAGTCACAATTTTAGAGTTCATAAAATCTTAAAGGAGACTTTCTGTAGGAAGATTAGGTTGATACTAAAACCTAAGACTTTCAGTCACTCCCCAAAGAAAATTTTGCCAAATGGTCCTGGTGCTGGTCATATATGGTAATAATCAGACTTTTTTTTTTTTTAAGTTTAATTCAAAAAAGTGAATAACAAACCAAAATCCAAAATTCTTGAAGCATAGTGGGTTGATGGGCTTATGATAATTTTCTTCAACTCATCTGTAACCCTGGCCCTGCAATTCTTCCTTTTGTAGTGGTCTTACTTATATGGAAATACAGCCATCTATGGGTGGTTTAATGGTGTTCAGTGGTATTATTGATAATAATCATCAGAGTTCTGTTTATAGGTTAAAAAATAGACTTTTTTATATAATTTAAGAACATTAACTGGTACTTTGGAGGGCTTAAGAAACATAGCTTTCATGCCAACAAGGACATTTGACACTTTTTACAGTTGTTTTAGTAAAATATAAACAGTTATCTTTCTAAGGAGAGTCACTGAATGGTACAAATGGTTAAAACTCTCAGTTGCTAACCAAAACATTGGAGGATCCTTGAAAGAAAGACAGGTGATCTACTTCCAAAGAATGAGCCATTGAAACCCTATAGAGCACAGTTCCACTCTGACACACACGTCAGTTCACCATAAGTCACAATTAACTGATTTTATTTTATTTCATTTTCATCCTTCCAGAAAGATAGTCTTTATACAAACTGACTGAATAAGGGTTAATAGAGTAAAAATCATGTTTCACCTAACTTGCTGATCTATTTTTTGCATGTTTTCAGCATATACAAAAATAATGTAATTCTGTCTTAAGTTTTACTACTCCAAGATCTTGAAGGATGGCAATCCCACTAAATAGGAAGCATATAGCTTGAATCCACCAGGTTATGGGAATGGACTTCATAGTCAGGTATATCTAATTTTGAAATCTTTGCTCTATTTATTAGTGTCATGAGAATGGATTTTGTAGTCAGCTATATCTATTTTTGAAATCTTAACTCTATTTCTTAATATAATATCCTGGGATGACTACTTGGATGATATTTCTGTTTCAATTTCCTCATCTGTAAGACAGAGACTAAAATTTCCCTTTGTTTGTTTGTTGTTGTTGTTATGTGCTGTTGAGTTAGACCCGACTCATAGCGACCCCTCTTACCATATAGAATTTTTTTGAGCATTAAATACATAATTCAACTAGCTTTTTAGCACAGTGTCTGGTACATAGTAAAAACAAATACATATTAGATAGTATTGTTATTGTTATTTAAGAGCTTTGGAGTCTTTAAAAAATTAAATTACACATATCTATAGACCTGACTGAAGAACTAAACCAAAAAAAAAAATAAAATAAAATACTCACTGCCACTGAGTCAGATCCAACTTACAGTGATCCCTTCTTGAGTTTCCGAGGTGGTATCACTACAGAAGTCTGAGGAGTAGCTGGTGGGTTTGAACTGCCAGGCTTCTGGTTAGCAATCAAATGTCTAAGGCACTAGTCCACCAGAGCTGACTAATGAACTAAGAAAGGTAAATTTAAGGTTCTTTTTGAATTCTGAATGTCTGAGTTATTTTCTGTCCCCAAGAAGTTCTTAAACTTAAATTATTTTTGAAATTGAGCCATTATCCTGAATAATAACAATTACTATTAGCTAGAATAGAAGAAAGGAGTTCTGATGGTGCAGTGGCTAGCCCTGCTACTAAATATCAGCTCAGCAGTTCAAACCCACCAGCTACAACATGTCAGAAAGATGGGGTAGTCTGTTTCCATAAGGATTTACAGCTTTGGAGACCTCATAGGCCACCCTATCATATAAGGCTATTATCAGCCCAAATATCTTATTGCTGGATTCCATTTATACCACCATTAGATTGCTAACTACTTATTTTTACAGTTCCCCTACAGTTATACTCTATCTTATAGGGTCACTATGAGTCATAATCATCTTGATGCCACATAACAACAGAATAGAAGAACAGAGCAGATTTCATTGAAAAGATAACCTACTTACCTCCATCTCAAGCAACCCATTTGTTGTAGAGCAAAATGAGAGTCTGGTTGAAATTCAAAATAAAGCACTTTTATTGAATTGTAAGGCAATTTGCAAATTTGAAATCACAAAGTCCTGAGGATTGTGAACTAGGCGATCTAAGGAGGAGACAGTTCAGATAATTTATATAAGAAAATACAAGGAACTTTGGTAAAAAAAAAAACCATGATTAGTTGGTATTTGAGTAATAGTTACAACATTTGGTAAGGGTACATTCGATTAGTAGGAGATTACATACATTGTTAAAGTTACAAAGTAATTATTTAATTAGGTATATACAGCCTCAAAACCAACATAAGACACTTCTTGTATGACCTCACAGAGGACATGCATAATTCTAAAGTTTATTTTGTGTAAGCATCTGTTCTGAGTTTTTGTTTTGGATCTGGCTTCTTAAGCAGCAAATGAAACTCAAAAAAAAAAAAAACAAAACAAAACACAACTTACTACCATCAAGTCAAATCCAATTTACAGCGACCCCTCCTTGGGTTTCCAAGGTGGTGTCTCTTCAGAAGTAGATTGCTCAGTCTTTGCTCCCAGAAGTGGCTACTGGGTTTGAACTGCCAGCCTTCTGGTGAGCAGTCAAATGCCTTAGGTAAATTGTTCTCTGAAATTTTTTACCGAGTAGTTTTCTCAGGGTACAGTGGATAGTTACAGGAATGAAAATTTACATTCCTGATGTAAAAGTCACTTTTGATTCAAAATGGATGTTTAGCCTCATATCCTAGCACAGTACTATCTCATGTGAGGAGTTCTAAGTTAAGTTAGGGTGCTTTTACTCAAGCCCTCCTTTAGATCATGAATCTCATTAGAAAGAGATTCCTTTGTTACATCTTAAGTTTTTAGGCATATTCTCTTCAAAGCTTCTTGGTTTTCAGATTTTTCTGATCATCCACAAAAGAGTAATTCATCTTTGGATTCTTTTACACCAACAAAGAATCCTCTGATAAAGAAATAAGGGAAACAATACCATTTATAATAGCTACTAAAAAGATAAAATATCTAGGACTAAACCTTACCAGAGACACAAAAGACCCATACAAAGAAAACTATAAAACACTGCTACAAGAGACAATAAGGACACTACATAAATGGAATAAACTAGCTTGTTCATAGATCGGTAGACTGAATATTGTGAAAATGTTAATACCACCTAAAGCAATCTACACATTTAACACAATCCCGATACAGATACAACAAAGTTTTTTAAGGACATGGAAAAACCAATTACTAACTTCATATGGAAAGTAAAGTGATGTCAGATTAGCAGAGCATTTCTGAAGAAGAAGAACAAAGTGAGAGGTCTCACACCCAGATCTTAAGAACTAGTATACAGTCACAGTAGTCAAAACAGCTTGGTACTAGTACAATGATAGACAGATAGACCAATGGAAAATAATTGAAAGTACAGGTATAAACCCATCCTTCTATGGAGATTTGATCTTTGACAAAGGTCCAAAACCCATTAAATGGGAGAAGAGACAGCATCTTTAACAATTGGTGCTGGCAAAACTGGATACCTACCTGTAGAACAATGAAACAAGACCCATACCTCACCCTACACACAAAAACAAACTCAAGCTGGATCAAATACTTAAATATAAAACCCAAAACTATAAAATTCATCAAAGATAAAACAGGGGCAAATCCGAGGGCCCTGATTTATGGCATAAATAGACTATCAAGCATCACCCAGAATGCACCAGAGGTAGAAGAGAAGCTAGATAACTTGGACCGTTTAAAAATTAAATTCTTATGCACACTGAAAGACTTCATCAAAAGGGTAAGTCAATCACAAAAGGACAAGTACTGTATGAGCCCATTACTACAAAAAGACATGAAGGGTTGCAAAAGGGGACTCACGTTGTAGGTTACCGGGGTAAGGAGGAAAAGAGAGGGGTTAATTCCAGGCTAGTTGGGGCACACACACTGACGTGGGTAAGGGGAGGGATATAGAGAAAGAGCCTGAGACTACCATGATAATATTAGGAAAAGGGAGGACACTGAATTATGCACATAGGAGATAGAGAACAGATGCTAATACCAACCAATGTGTCCACAAAACTGCATTACCATTAACACCAAACACCAGGCTACATATAAACACATAGAAACCTGATAGGATCAGATGGGAGTCAGTGAACAGAAGTATACTCTATTCCAAGGATAGATTCAGCTCAGGCTAATCTTGCACAGATACCAGTGACACAAAATACATGTAATCCTTACAGAAACAATAGAAGACAGACACAGAGCAATACCTCACAGACACCCAGACACAATGGGAGAGAGATCCAACAGATCTACCATCTCAGAACCATAGTACTGGAGAACACCAGAGTCAATTAGCACAACAAAATAGATAATTGGTGAGTAGTGACTGGGGTCTTAAAACCTTTAAAGCAGCCATCTAAGATGCACCTAATGGTCTCCTAACATCTGAAGTGAAGAAGAGTGGAAAAAAACAAGAGCATTTGGAAGCAATCAGCCCTAGGACACAATGGCCCTCAAGACCAGAAGAATTAGATGGTGCCTGGCTACCAATGCCAACCACTCAGGAAAGGATCAGATCTGGAGATACTGGATAGAGTGGGAGGAAAGACGTGGAACAAAATCCAAAAACTCAATAATGACCAGAATTACTGGTTGAATGGAGTATGGCGAGACCCTAAAATCTATGGCCCTGGAATACATTCTCCATCTGAAATAAAACTCGCTCACAGGGGCTGGCTCTCAGCCCAAGAGTTAACAAGATGTGCATGCAGACCACTCAACCCAGGGTGATGCACCCACTCTATGGAAATGCATCCCTTGGAGCAATAGACCACAGGGCACCAGAGGGGCAACATTCACATGGAGGTAATGCAGGACAAAAAAGAGTGCATAACTCTGAGGGCCACAGGGGGAGGGTTAATTGACAGGGAGGGGAGGAGCCTGGGTTAGGGTTGGGCATGGTAAATGTGAAGTGAAACTAAATGTACAAGTAATGTTGAATGTAAAACAAACTCAATAAATAAATAAATAAAAGAGTAATTCATTTTTGTCAAGGTCTTTTTTTTATTGGATGGTAGTTTGTTTACACAGACAATTAAAACTCCAGACACTGTTATTACACAGCCAGGCACTATTGGATGTGAAATAATGGGTTGGAGAGCAATGAGCTGGACTGAAATAAGAGACTTAACTTGACATGATGAGGAGGCTGACACTATGGAGAGGTAAAGGTCATGTGAGTTTTTTTTTTTTTTTTTTTTTTTAAGTATATGATTTTTTTTTGCATAGGAATGGAGTCAGTAGCTTTTGTAAATATATACATGTATAAAAGACCTCAACCAACGGACTCACTTAAACCTTGTTGAAAGGATCTGTAGTTCTCCTCACTAACCTTTGTGCTGCTAAATTACCGAGTTAGAACTCATACAAATGATTATAGCAACCACAACGAGTATAATTAAACCAGTTTGTAAAATAGAACAAAGGCCAAGATCCTATGCCTTTGGTAACCAATTAAAGATGTTTAGAAAGGCAGAGTCAGACATAGGTAGGATATAATGAAGTCATGTAGTTTTCTGTAAGATTTGTTTAATATTTTGTTCTACTTCTACTGAAGAGTTTATACTAGCTATCAATTTTGCTAAAGTGACAAATGAGTTTTCACTCTAGACTTCAATGAACATTATGAATACAAGACAGAGAAACCCTAAGATAACTTTCATAGTGTAGGAAGGCAGTGTAAAAATAGAATAGAAAGAGAAAAGCATTCAAATTATGGTAATAATGAAATAGGCTCCTTCAGTGATTGGCATAGAAGATGATATAAGGACTATCAAAAGGCATAACAGAAAAGTAATTACAATACTAAAAGTAAATAGGTATATTAAGATTTCTGTGTTGTACATAGATAATAAGGACTGAGATATTAATAATCTTTCCATGTCAATAAAATCTAACATAGACTAAAGCTACTATAAATGCTATGATGAAGAAATTGAATATTTTTACCAACTTCTGCAGTCTGAAATTGACCAAATATGCAGTCAAAATGTATTGAAAATTATTAGTGATTGGATTGTAAAAGTGGGAATCAAAGAAGAGTCATTGGTAGTTGGAAAATATGGTCTTGGTGATAGAAACGATACCAGAGATCTCATGACAGAATTTTGCAAGACCAACAAGTTATTCATTGCAAATATCTTTATTCAACAACATAAACAGTAGTTATACAGGTGGACTTTGCCAGATGGAATACAAAAATAAGATCGACTACATCAGTGGAAAGAGGTGAAGGAAAAGCTCACTATTATCGGATGAAATAAGGCTGGAAGCTGACTGGAACAGACCATCAATTGCTCATATGGACGTTGTGGTAGTTATGTTTGTGTCAACTTGGCTGGGCCTGGTTGAGTGGTTGGGCAGCTGGTGGTAGTTATTCCCATGATGAAACGGGCAATCAGCTCCATGGTGGGATCTACCACAAGCAGCTGAGCCTTTGGGTTGTGGTCTACTTCCTGTATATAAGGAAAAGCCTTGGGAATGGCCTCTAGCCTATGGCACACTTGGACCCTGCATGTATCTGTGTCATTGCTCAGCAGCCTGTTATGCTCTGCTGACTTGGGACTTACAATGGACTTAAGTTAATGGCCTGCCATGTGGTTTGGTAACATCAGGACTGTGCCTTTTTACTTGTCAACCTTGGGGATTCTCAGCCTCAGCAGCTAGCAGCTGCTGGAGTGAAGAAATGCCTCTAGCTTAAGTGGGATGGGAGCAGGAGGCAGAGCTAGACCCCAAGGATGAGGGGTTTTCACCCAGCTGCTAGATCCTGGCACTTTGAACTTGGACTTAAAGCCTCCATATTGTTAGAATAAGCTCCTGTTTGTTAAGGCCATTCCATTTGTAGTATATTCTTGTCAGAGCAGCACTAGGTAACCAGAACAGACGCTCAAGTTGAAGTTAAAGAAAATTAAAATAAGTTCATGAGAGACAAAAAATAACTTTGATTATATCCCACCTGAATTTGAGGATCATCTGAAGAACAGATTTGACTCATTAAACACTAATCACTGAAGACCAGACAAGTTGTGAGGTGATACTAAGAAGATCATACATGAAAAATCAAAAAGTCATTCGAAGAAAGGGAAGAGGGAGTTCCAGTAAGATGGCAGAATAGGCAGAAAGACTGCACTGATACACTTTAACAAAGAAAAGGGGAGCTGATTAACACAGATACAGGTGATAATCTTGGACCCCTGATCCTTGAAGGGAAGGATATAGAAGTGGACTAAACTCCAACTAGCAGAAGAATTTGCATGAATGCACTAAAAAGACATATAAAGAGCTGCACTCTGTCAGTGATCCTGATGGCACAGACAGACTGGATATTGCCGAGTGGTGGTAGGACCTAAGAATTAACCTAAAAATTGACCCTGCAAGTCAGGGACTGCATGGAGGACTGCTCTGGTTGATGGAGAATAAAAGAGGAAGCAGTGAAGAGGAAGGCAGGCTGAGCTGTGGACTTTTGTCTGTCCAGAGGGTGCAGCCATTTTGAATGTTTCCAAGCAGCTTGACCAGTTTGGATATTTCAAGTGACAGCGTAGAGCCTAAGGCACTTGACTGCTAACCAGAAGGTTGATGGTTCAAAACCCCCAGCCACTTCTTGGAAGGAAGATTGGGCAATCTACTTCCGTAGTGATACTGCCTCAGAAACCCAAGGAGGGGTCGCTATGAGTCGGGTCCAACTCGACGGCAC
>NW_006921765.1:3547169-3562369 GCF_000298275.1 Orycteropus afer afer | reverse complement strand
AAGAAGACCCTGACTCAGCCTTAGCTGCTCTTCAGACATAGTTAACAGATATCTAAATACAAAAATGTCACAATATCTCAGAGACAACAGACCATCACAGTCCACACAAAGAAGCAATATAAAATGGTAGAAACAAGGAAGTAGGATACAGTCCCAGAACACATCCTTGAGGAAGAAGTAGCATTGGAACTCTCTGATAAGGATTTCAAAAGAATGATATTTAGGTATGTTCAAAGGATTGATGGAAGACCAAGGAAAACACAGACAAAACTCTAGAAGATTTTGGAAGAAAATACAAGACCAAAATGACAAGGTAAATGAAAAATTAGAAATGATTCTAAATCTACAGATAGAAATCCAGATTAATACTAAATTTTAGAATTATATAACACATTGAAAGGGAAAAGGAGTAGAACTGATGTAATGGAAGATAGAATTAATGAGATTGAAGACAAATACCTGAATACTTCTTTGGAAAGAGATCAATCAGAAAAAAAGATCAAAACAAAATGAAGAAAGCCTAAGGTTCATGTGGGATACCATCAAAAGGAATAACCTATGTGTCATTGGAATTCCAGAACAGGAAGAGAAAAATAAAACCACTGAGAAAATTGTGCAAGACTTGTTGGAAGAGAACTTCCCTGATATGATGAAAGATGAGAATATATCCATTCAGGAAGTCCAAAAACCCCAAAAAGGATAGACCCTGAAAGAAAATCATCAAGACACATCATCATCAAATTCATCAAAACCAAAGACAAAGACAGAATCCTGAAAGCAGCATGGGAAAAACAAAAAAAAATTATTTATAAAGGACAGCCAGTAAGAATAAGCTCTGATTTCTCAGCAGAAACCATGCAAGCAAGAAGGCAATGGGATAGCGTATATAAAACCCCTAAAGAGAAAATTTAGCTGGCAAAATTGTCCCTCATATATGAGGATGAAATTACCAGATTTCCAGGTAAGCAGAAACTAAGAGAATTTGTTAAAACCAGACTAACCTTATAAGAGATACTAAAGGGAGTCCTTTAAACAGAGAACCCAAAATAACAAACAACAACCAACCATTCATATTTAAGATTACATAACCCAGAAACCACAGCTATGGACATATCCAAAGTAAAATAAACTTGTTGTTGTTGTTGTTGTTATGTGCCGTTGAGTTGGACCCAACTCATAGTGACCCATCCTTGGGTTTCCGAGGCAGTATTACTATGGAAGTAGATTGCCCAAACTTCCTTCTGAGGAGTGGCTAGTGTATTTGAACTGTCAGCCCTCTGATTAGCGGTCAAGTGCTTTAGGCATTACGCTACCAGAACTTCTAAAGTAAACTTACAAGACTAAACAGGGAACCAGAGACTTCAATTGACAAATGACGACAACTACAAATCAAAAAGAGGGAAAATACTGTGTAGTTACAGAACTTCTAAATGGTGAGGAAGTAAAGAGAGTTGCAAGTGAGAACAGACTATTCAACATGGGGAGAAAATTATAAATCACAGGGTAATGTCAAAGAAAAATGATAAACCTTCACATCACAATAAAAAAGGCAAGCACAAATATTCAGCAAATACTAAAACAACAGCAAAAAAGGAAATGGTAACATGATTCATAAACATAATGAGCTCAGCACAGAAAATAATATGGAACAAAAAAAACAGGGAAACCATAAAAAACACATAACAAAATGACAGCAACCAAAGCTACAAACCAATATCCCTCATGAATATAGATGCAAAAATCTTCAACAAAATCCTAGCCAATATAATGTAACAACATATCAAGAAAATAGTTCATTATGATCAAGTGGGGTTCATATCAGGTATGCAAAGATGATTCAACATTAGAAAAACAATCAATGTCTTCCACCACATAAATAAAACAAAGAAACAGAACCACATGATTGTATCAATTGATGCACAAAGCCATGTGATAAAATGCAACACCCATTCTTGATCAAAACTCTCAGCAAAATAGGAATAGAAGGGACATTCCTCAACATAATAAAAGGCATCTATTCAAAACCAACAGCCAACATTACACTCAATGGAGAGAGAATGAAACCATTCCCCTTGTGAACAGGCACCAGACAAGGATGCCCTCTATCACCACTTCTATTCAACATTGTACTGGAAGTCTTAGCCAGAGCAAAGGAAATCAAAGGCATCCAAATGGTAAGGAAGAATCAAACTATCCCTATTTGCTGATGATATGATCCTATACCTAGAAAACCCAAGAGACTCAGTCAAAAATCTACTGGAACTAATTGAGAGATTTAGCATCATGGCAGGATACAAGATCAACATCCAAAAATCATTTGGATTCCTCTACACTAGCAAAGAGATTGCTGAAAAGGAAGTAAGGATATCATTACCATTTACAATCACTACCAAAAATAATAAAATACCTGTGAATAAATCTTACCCAGACACAAAAGACCTCTATAAATAAAACTATAAAAAAAACTACTTCAAGAAATCATAAGAGATTTACATAAATGGATGAACATACCATACTCATGGAGAGGAAGATCAGACATTGCGAAAATGTCAATTCTACCAAAACAATCTATACATTCAGTGCAATCCCAATCCAGTTCCCATCAGCATGTTTTAAGGATATGGAAAAATCAATCACTAAATTTATATGGAAAGGAAAGTGACCCTGCATAAGCAAAGCACTATTGAATAAGAAGAACATAGTAGAAGGTCTGACACTGCCAGATTTCAAAACCCACTTTATAGCCAAAGTAGTCAAACTGCCTGGTATTGGTGCAATGACAGACACATAGACCAATGGAATAGAATTGAGAACCCAAAAATAAATCCATCGACCTATGGTCAGCAGATCTTTGACAAAAGCTTAAATCCATTAAATTGAGAAGAAAATGTTTGTTTAACAAATGGTGTTTGCAAAACTGGATATCCATTTGCAGAGAAATAAAATAAGATGTGTACCTCACACCATACACAACAACTAATTCCAGATGGCTCCAAGACTTAAATGTGAAACCTAAAACAATTGAGTTCCTCAAGGAAAAACTAGGGGCAAATTTAGGGGCCCTGATGTATGGCATAAATAGCCTATCAAGCATAACCCAAAATGCACAAATAGCAGAAGAGAAAGTAGATGAATGGGACCTTCTAAAAATTATATTTTTTATTTTATTTTATTGTGATTTAGGTGAAAGTTTAGAGAGCAAACTCACTTTCCATACATCAGTTCACACACATGTTGTCTCATGGCATTGACAGTTTACCCCAATGCAACACCTCCCCTCCCACTTCCTCCCGACAGTTACCTCTTCCCTGTGTCTATCTCTCCATGCACTCCTACCCCTGAACTGTCTTCCTGTGCATAAACAGCCCTTTTTTTCTCCCATGGTTGTTCTCTCGAAGGAATGTATCTACCTCAGGTACATGTTCAACTCTTATGCTGTCTTTTCTTTTGCTGCAAGCCACAGGTGTGGGTTCAGTTCCAGACCTGAAGCACAGCCACAGACCATAGTGTCAGTGGTCCACCAGCCTCTGTCAGACAAGCAAACCTGGTCTCCGTTTTTTATCTTTTCCAAGTGATTTTGAGTTTTGTTCCACATTGTTCTCCCTCTCTATCCAGGATCTCCTACATAGATCCCCCTCCGAGTGGTTGACAGTGGTAGCCAGGCACCATCCAGTTCTTCTGGTCTCATAGTCCTATAGGCTAAGGATTGCATGATGTACCAGTCACAAGGATTAATTGTTTCCATGAGTCTTTGGTTTTCTTCATTCTTCTTTGCTCTGGATGAGGAGAGACCCATTATTGCTTCTAGATGGTTGCTTGCAAGCTTTTAAGATCCCAGGCACTAATCGCCAAAGTAGGAGATGGAACAATGTTTTGTGTAGTATGTTATACCAATTGAGCTTAATGTCCCCTGTGGTTCCAAGACTACAGGTTCAGCAGCTCGGTCCCTATGGGTAGCTGGCTACACCCAAGAAGTGACTACAACCTTATCCCTTGTTGGTTCTACTAATATTTGTATGTGCTTCCAAAGACTTCTCCAAAAGCGTCCAAAGAGAACCTACAGATTGGGAGAAAATGTTTGGCAATGACATATCTGACAAGGGACTTATCTCTAGAATTTATAGAGAACTCCAACACCTCAATAACAAAAAGGCAAATAATTCAATTAAAAAATAGGCAGAAGACATGAATAGATACTTCATTAAAGAGGATATTCAGCTGGCCAACAAAGATATAAAGAAATGTTCACAATCATTAGCCAGTTGAGAGATGTAAATCAAAACAATAATGAGATACCATCTTGCCACAGCACTAGCAGTAAAGTTCAACAGACAGAAAATAACAAATGCTGGTGAATGTGTGGAGAGATTGAGACTCCCATACACTGCTGGTGGTACTGTCAAATGATACAACCACTGTGGAAAGCAGTATGGTGATTCCTTAAAAAGTATTAATTAGAAATACCATTTGACCCAGCCATTCCATTACTAGTTATATATCATAAAGTAGTGAGAACCATGACAAGAACAGACATATGCACACCCATGTTCATTGCAGCACTATTACAACAGCCAAAAGATGGAAACAACCTAAGTGTCTATCAAACGAAGAATAGATAACCGAACTATGGTACAAACACAGAATGAAATACTATGCAACCCTAAATAATAACCTAGAATCTGTAATACACCACATGACATGAATGAACTTGGAGGATATTATGCTGAGTGAAATAAGTCAATCAAAGAAGACAAATATTGTATAAGTCCTTTATTGCAAAAGTCAAGGAAAGGTTTATATATGGAAGGAAATTTTCTTTGTCAGTTATCAGGTCTGGGAGGGTAGAGGAAGGAAGACAGTCAGATAGGTAGAGATAAGTATTGATTTGAGGAAAGAGAAGGGCAAGGTAGCAAATGTGACTGTCAACATGGTGGCATTGAGGAAGAGGAAGACAGAGAGAGGTACGTGGTAGATGCAGACAATAAAGATGAACCCTTTTGCACATACAGTACTGCATTGTCAGTAAAGGCTAACATGGGTATATGGGTGATAGATGGCTGGACAGGCTGAATTATTAGGTATGTCTATGCAGCAGGGAGTATACCCAAGGCCATGTATAGGGCTGGCAGACAAGTGTTCTACAAGTGTATTTGTATGTTCTGTAAGAATTCCCAGGGTTATAGTAGAGCTAACAAGGGACAAGGTTGTAGTCACTTCTTGGTCACAGCCAGCTACCCAGAGGGACCATAATCTCAGGGGACATCATACTCAATTGGCATAACATACTACACAAAACATTGTTCCACCTCCTACTTTGGCAAGTAGCAACTGTGATCTTAAAAGCCTGCAAGCAGCCATCTATATGCAACGATGGGTGTCTCCTCGTCCAGAGCAAAGAATGATGAAGAAAACCAAAGATTCATGGAAACAATTAGTCCTAGGGACTGGTACACCATGCGATCTGCAGCCTATATGACTATAAGACCAGAAGAACTAGATGGTGCCCAGCTACCACTGTCAACCACTTGTAGGGGGATCTGTTTAGGAGATCCTGGATAGAGAGGAAGAACAATGTGGAACAAAACTCAAAATCATTTGGCAAAAAAAATGTGATGGAACCACTGAGACTATGGTCTTTAGCTGCCCTTCAGGTCTGGAATTGAACCCACACCTGTGGCTTCCAGCCAAACAAAAGACAGGCATATGAGTTGAAAATTTACCTGAGGTAGATACACTTCTTGGAGAGAACAACCATGGGAGAAAGAAGGGCTGTTTATGCACAGGGAGACAGCTCAATGGGCAGGAGTGCATGGAGGGATGGACACAGGGAAGTGGTAACTATCAGGAGGAAGTGGGAAGGGAACTGTTCCATTGGGGTAAATTGTAGTCAATGTCATGAGACAAAGTGTGTGTGAACTGCTATATGGAAAATGAATTTGCTATGTAAACTTTCACCCAAATCACAATTTAAAAAAAAAAAAATGGAAGAAAAGACCAAAAGGAATATCAGGAGAGGCACTTGACTGCTAACCAGATGGAAGAAAGGTTGGGTAATCTGCTTCCATAGTAATCCTGCCTCTGAAACTGAAGGAGGGGTTGCTATGAGTCGAAGCTGACTCAATGGCACATAACAGCAACAACAACTAACAAACATGAATGGAAGAAATGTTGAAATAAATGAACAGAAGATGTCAAATGGCAACTCGAGAAGATAAAATAAAGAATTACAATGAAATATGCAAAGAACTGGGGTTAGAAAACCAAAAGGAAAGAATACACTCAACATTTCTCAATCTGAAAGAACTGAAGAAAAGAATCAAGAAATTCAAGCTTTGAGTTGTAATATTGAATTATTCTATGGGTAAAATACTAAATGATGCAGGAAGCATTAAAACTAGATGGAAGGAATTCACAGCTATTTTATCAAAAAGAATTGGAAGACGTCTAAGTATTTCAGGAGGTAGAATAGGATCAAGAAACAATGGTATTGAAGGGAAAAGCCCAGGATGCACTGGAATGTTTGGCGAAAAACAAGGTCCCAGGAATTTGAGATGTTTCTATAAATGGATGCAGTCCTGAAGGTGCTTACTCATTTATGCCAAGAAATTTTGAAGACTGAAGTGCACCTGACCCAAGCCATGGTGTTTTCAATCACTTCACATGTCTATATAAGCTGGACAAGAATAAGGAAGACTAAAGAAGAATTGATGCCTTTGAAATGTGGTGTTGGTGAAGGATATGGAAAATACCATGGACTATGACTGGAAGAGATGTGTATTTGTACTCATATCAAAGATGATCAAACAAAATATGGAAATTATCAAACAAAATCATTAATATCATATGCAAGTAAAGTCTTGCTGAAGATAAGTGAAACATGGCTGCAGCAGTATGTTGACAGGGAACTTACAGAAATGGAAGCTGGATTCAGAAAAGTATGTGAATGAGGGATATCATTGCTGATGTAAGATGGATATTGACTGAAAGCAAAGAATACCAGAAAGATGTCTAACTGTGTTTTATTGATTATGCAAAGGCATTCCACTATGCCAATCATAACAAATTACGGATAACATTGTGAAGAATAGGAATGACACAACACTTCATTGGGCTCAAGAAGAATCTGTACATAGACCAAAAGGCTGTCTTTCAAACAGAACAAGGGGATGTTGGTTTAAAATCAGGGAGGGTGGACATCACGGTTGTATCCTTTAACCATACTTATTCAATCTGTATGCTGAGCAAATAATCAGACAAGCTGGACTAGATGAAGAAGAACGTGGGGTCAGGATTGGAGGAAGACTCATTAACAACCTGGTACATGCAGATGACACAACTTTCTTTCTGAATGTGAAGATGACTTGAAGCCCTAACTGATGAAGATCAAAGACTACAGTCTTCAGCGTGGATTACATCTGCACATAAAGAAAACAAAAGTCCTCACCACTGGACCAATAAGCAACATTATGATAAATGGAGAAAAGATTGAAGTTGTCAGGGATTTCATTTTATTTAAAGCAACAATCAACATGCACAGAAGCAGCAGTCAGGAAATTAGATGTTATAATGCACTGGGAAAGTGTGCTGCAAAAGACCTCTTTAAAGTGCTAAGAAACAAAGAGGTCACTTTGAAGACTAAAGTGAACCTGACACAAGCCATGGTGTTTTCAATCACCTCTCATGCATGTATAAACTGGACAAGAATAAGGAAAAACAAAAAAAGAGTTGATGCCTTTGAATTGTGGTGTTGGTGAAGGATTTGGAAATACCATGGACTATGAATATTATAAACAAATTTTCCGGGAAAAAGTTCAGCCAGGATGTTCCTTGGAAGCAAAAATGGCCAGACTTCTCACCTACTTTTGCCCTGTTGTCAAAAGGGACCATTCTCTGGAAAAGGATATCAGGCTTGGTATAGTAGAGGGTCAGTGAAAAAGGGAAGGCTCTCAACAAGATGGATTGATGCAGTGGTTGCAATGATGGGCTCAAGTGTAGCAAGAGTTGTGAACATGGTGCAGGATTGTATAGTGTTTCATTCTATTATACTTGGGGTCACTATGAGTCAGAACCATCTTGATGGTACCTAATAACAAAATAAAGGCAATATGTATTAGGCAAAATGTAACAATTTTAAGAGCTGACATAGGAAATTACTAAAACCACCAAAAAATAATACTGCAAATATGCAGTACATACAGGAGAAAGAAAATTTCAGTAATTAACAAAGTTCAAAAAGCCCAAACTTTTTGGTAACTTGCATGGATCTTGTTCTGTAATCTTGGGTTCAGCCATCTATTTCCAGTATGGTTTTCTTCCTCTGGCTGCCAACCAACCAAAACCAAACTCACTGCCCTGGAGTTGGATCTGACTCATAGCGACCCCTCCTTGAGTTTCCAAGGTGGTATCATTAAGGAAGTAGATTTCCTAGCTTTCCAGACTGAGTCTCTCAGTTACTTGGACAGCCTAGGGATAAACAATCTTTTTTAATTGAGACATGTGAATCTAAGTTTTAACTCTTTGCAATTTGGTAGCACAAGAATTAGTGAGGATAATTAAATATGGGCCTTTTCTAAAAAGTCTGAGTGAGATCTTTATTATTATTATTATTATTATTTTATTGTGATTTAGGTGCAAATTTACAGAGAAGAACTTGTTTTACATTCAACATTCCATGTGCATTTGGTTTCACTCCCCAATTACCATCCCGAACCTGAACCCACTTCCCTCCTCCCCCTTCCCAGAAACCCTGTACCCTGTTCCCTTCTTAGTTATGCACTCTTGTCTGTTCAGCTTTTCCTCCATGTGAATGTTGCCTCTCTTGTGTCCCATGGCTGATTACTCCAAGGGATGTATCTCTGTACGGTAGGTGGGTGCATTGCCCTGGGTTGAGTGTTCTGAATGTAAGTCTTATTTATTGTTGGATTGAGAGCCAGTCTTTGGGAGTGAGTTTTATCCCAGGCCTGAAATATATCCCAGGGCCACAGTCTTGGGGGTTCCACCAGACTCCATCTGACTGGTAATTCTGGTTTTTAGATTTTGTTCAATGTTTTTCCTCTCATTCTATCCAGGATCTCCAGTTTTGATCCCTCCCTGAGTGGTTAGCATTGGTAGCCAGGCACCATATAGTTGTCTGGTCTTGAAGTCCATCATGTCATAGGCCTGATTGTTTCCAAACACCCTTGGTTTCCTTCACTCTTCTTCACTTCTGATGATAGGAGAACATTAGCTGCATCTTAGATGGTACTCAAAAGCTTTTAGGACCCCAGTTGCTATGTACCAAAGTAGGTTCTGGAACAAGATTTTTATGTATTTTGTTGTGTCAATTGAGCCTGGTGTCCCCCAGTACTATGGTTCTGAGTCAGCAGATCTGGTGGATCTCTCTCCCACAGTGTCTGGCTGTCTATGAGGGATTGCTGTTTGTTTTCTGGTGCTTCTACAATGATTGTGGGTATTTTGAATCACTAGTATGCATACAATATTAGCCTCAGCTGAATCTATCATTGGTGTAGAATATATAACTCTTCAGTGGCCCCCATCTGATCTTCTCAGTTACCTATGTGTTTACCTGTAGCCTGGTGTTTGGTGTTAATGGTAATACAGTATTGTGAATACACTGGTATTAGCCTCTTTCATCTCTACCTTATGTACACAATTCAGCATCCTCCCTTGCCACAAAGTTATCATGCTGATCACAGACTCTTTTCATACAATTCCTCCGCTTACCCAACTCTGCGTGTGGCCCCCAACTAGTCCAAAATTATCTCATCCTCTTCCCTCCCATCCCTGGTAACCTACGAAGTGAGTTCCCTTCCTTAAGTAAACCCGTCCTTGACTTTTTATAGTAAAGGGCTCATACAGTATTTTTCCTTCTGCAATTGACTTATTTCACTCAGCATAATGTTCTTCAGATTCATCCATAATGTGAGATGATTCACTTATTTTTCAGTGTTCTTTAATGTATCATAGTATTCCATTGTGTTAATGTACCATAATTGGTTATCCATTCATCTGTTGGACTTTAGGTTGTTCCCATCTCTTTGCTATATAGTGAATTGCACTGCAATGAACATGGGTGTGCATATATCTGTTTGTCTCCTGTCTCTCACCTCTTTAGGATACATTCCTAGTAATGGAATTGCTGGTTCAAATGGTATTTCTATTTTCAGTTTTCTAAGGAAACACCATACCATTTGCCACAATGGTTGTACCATTTTACAGTTCCAAAAGCAGTGTATGAGAATTCCAATCTCTCCACAGCCTCACCAGCATTTGTTGTTTTTTGTCCTGTTGAACTTGCTATTATTGCTGGGGTGAGATGATATCTCACAGTTGTTTTGATTTGCATCTCTCTGATGGGTAATGATTGTGAGCAATTCCTCATGCGCAAGTTCATGTGTCTGTTCATGTCCTTTGCCCATTTTTGAATTGGATTGTTTGTCTTTTTGGTGTTGAGGTGTTGAAGTTTTCTACAGATTTTGGAGATAAGTTTTTTGTCAGATATGTCATAGGCAAATATTTTCTCCCAATCTGTGGGTTGTCTTTTAACTGTTTAGGCTAAGTCTTTCAATATGCATAAGACTTTCATTTTTAAAAGGTCCCAGTCATCTAGCTTCTCTTCCACCTCTTATGCATTCTGGGTTATGCTTGATAGTCTATTTATACCATAAATCAAGGCCTCTATATTTGCCCCTATTTTATCTTTGATAAGCTTTATAGTTTGGGGTTTTACATTTAGGTATTTGATCTGTCTTGAGTTTGTTTTTGTGTATGGAGTGAGGTATGTATGGGTTTTATTACATTTTTCTGCAAGTGGATATCAAATTTTGCCAGCACCACTTGTTAAAGAAGGTATCTCTTTACCATTTAATGGGTTTTGGTCCTTTGTTAAAGATCAGCTGTTCATAGATGGAGGGGTCTATTTCTGGATTTTTGATTCTGTTCCATTGGTCTGTCTGTCTATTATTGTACCAATACCATGCTGTTTTGACTACTGTGGCTACATAGTAGGTTTTGAGACCCAGGAGTGTGAAATGTCCCACTTTGCTCTTCTTCTTCAGTAGTGCTCTGCTTATCCAAGGTCTCTTTCTTTTCCAAATGAAGTTAGTAATTGGATTTTCCATATCCTTAAAAAATTGTGTTGGTATCTGAACCAGGATTGCATTAAATATGTAGATTTCTTTGGACAGTATTGACACTTTTAACATTGTTCTGGTTACCTAGTGCAGCTCTGACAAGAATATACCACAAATGTGATGGCCTTAACAAAAAGGAGTTTATTCTCTTACACTTTGGGGGGCTAGAAGTCCCAGTTTAAAGTACCAGGCTCTAGGGACTGGGTGAAAGCCCCCCAACCTTGGGCTTCAGTTCTGCCTCCTGCCCATGGAAACTGGAGGCTTTTCTTCATTCAGCTGCACAAGTAAAAAGGCACAGTCCCAATGCTACCAAACCACATGGCAGGCCATTAATTCCAGTCCATCAATAGTCCCGAGGTTGGCAAAGCATGGCAGGGTGCTTGCTGAACAATGACATGGCTACATGCAGGGTTCAAGCATACCATAAGCTAGAGATCATTCCTCAAAGCTTCTCCTTCTATACAGGAAACAGACCATATCCCTAAGTTAGCTGCTCACAGTAGATACCGCCATGGAGTTGATTACCACTCTCATCATCCCCATGATGATACTACATCCAGCTGTCTAGCCACTCAACAAGGCCCAGCTAAGTTGACACACAAACTTAAGTACCACAACCATATTCAGTCTTCCTATCCATGAACAAGGCAGTTTCTTCCATTTATGTAAATCCCTTGTAGTTTCTTGTAGTAGTGCTTTACAATTTTCTTTGTATAGGTCTTTTGTGTCTCTGGTAAGATTCATTCCTAGCTATTTTATCTTTTTGGTAGCTATTGCAAATGGTGTTGTTTCCTTCATTTTTCAGAGGTTTCTTTGTTGAGGTAGAGGAATCCAACTGGTTTTTTTATGTTGACCTTGTATCCTGCCACTTTGCTGAAACTTTCTATTCGTTTCAGTACATTTTTTGCTCAGTTTCTTGGGTTTTCTATGTATAGGATCATGTTGTCTGCAACTAGAGATAGTTTCACTTCCTCTTGGCCAATTTGGATGCCTTTTATTTCTCTTTCTTGCCTGATTGCCCTGGCTAGGTCTTCCAGTACAATGTTAAATAGGAGTGGTGATAGAGGGCAACCTTGTCCTGTTCCCACTCATTAGGAGAATGCTTAGAGTCGTTCTCTGTTAACAACAATGTTAGCTGTTGGCTTTGATATGTGCCCTTTATTATATTGAGGAATTTCCCTTCTATCCCTGTTTTGCTGAGAGTTCTGAACAGAAATTGGTGTTGGATTTTATCAAATACCTTTTCTGTGTTGATTGATATGATCACATGTTTTGTTTTGTTTTTTTTAATTTTGTTGTTTGTTTGGTGGATTACATTGATTGTTTTTCTGATGCTGAATCATGCTTGCACACCAGGTATGAATCCCACTTGGTCAGGATGTATTATTTTTTGATATGTTGTTGGATTCTGATGGCTAGGATTTTGTTGAAGATTTTTGCATCTATATTCATGAAGGATATTGTTCTGTAGTTTTCCTTTTTAGGGGTGTATTTCCCTGGTTTTTGGTATCAGTGTTATGCTTGTTTCATAAAATGAGTTTGAGAGTATTCCATCTTGTTCTATGTTCTGTAATAGCTTGAGTAGTATAGGTGTCAACTCTTCTCTGAATATTTGGTAAAATTCTCCAGGGAAATCACCAGGACCAGGACCTTTTCCTCTGAGAAGTTTTTTATGACCTGTTCAATTTCTTCCTCTGTTATGGGTCTGTTCAAGTATTCTATCTCTGACTAGGATAGTTTAGGTAGGTCTTGAGTTTCTAGAAACTTGTCCATCTCTTCTAGGTTCTTAAATCTGTAGCCATATTAATATTATGATTCTTCATAATATTCTGTCAGTATCTTTTTATTTCAGTTGGTTCTCTTGTGATGTAATCCTTTCCATTTATTATTCTTGTTATTTGCACCTTCTTTTTCTTTTCTTTTGCTAGATTTGCCAATGGTTTGTCAATTTTGTTAATATTTTCAGAGAACCAGGATCTTGTTTTATTGATTTTCTCTATTTTTGTTTGTTTTGTTTTGTTTTCTGTTTCATTTATTTCTGCTCTGATCTTCATTATTTCCTTACTTCTGGATACTGTAGGTTTTTTTGTTGCTCTTTTCTAATTGAGTTGTTGACTTAGAGTGTCGATTTTGTTTCTTTCCTCTTTTTTGATGTGTACATTTATTACTATAAGTTCTTTGTGTGCCACAGACTTTGGTAAAATGTCTCTTCTTTCTCTTTTGTTTCTAGGAATTCTTTTTTAATTCACTCTTAACCAGTAATTTTTGAGCAGTGTATTATTAAACTTCCATATGTTTGATGTTTTTTCCTTGATCTTCCTATTATTAATTTCTAATAAGGAGCTCTGGTAGCATAGTGGCTAAAGCACTTGACTGCTAACCAGAAGGCTGGCAGTTCAAACCCACCAGCCACTCCTCGGAAGGAAGGTTGGGCAATTCTACTTCCATAGTGATACTGCCTCGGAAACCCAAGGAGGGGTCGCTATGAGTTGGGGCCGACTCGACAGCACATAACAACAACAACAACAACAATTTTGTAGCATTGTGGTCTAAGAACATGTTTTGTAGTATTTCAATATTTTTGAACTTACTGAGGCTTGTTTTATGTCCTAACATATGATCTGTTCTGGAGAATGATCTTTGTGCACTGGAGAAGAATGTGAATTGTGTTTTTGTTGGATGGAGTGCTCTGTATATGTCTATGAAGTTGAGTTGTCCCTCCTTGAAAGTGGTGTGTTAAAGTCTCCTACTACTAATGTAGAGTTTTCTATTTTCCCTTTCAATTCAATTAATATTTGCTTCATGTATTTTGGAGCACTCCATTGGGTGCATTTATTGATTATAGTAATATCTTCTTGGTCAGTTGACCCTTTTAGGATCATATAGTGTTCTTCCTTGTCCCTTATGCTGTTTTGCACCTTAAAGTCTATGTTATCAGAAATTAATATTGCCACTCCTGCTCTTTGTTGGTTACCATTGGCTTGGTATATTTTTTCCACCTCTTAACTCTTAATTTGTTTTTATCTTTGTGTCGAAGGTGGGTTTCTTATAGGCAGCATATCAATGGGTCTTCTTTTTCTTATCCAGTCTTCCACTTGCTTTCTCTTGACTGGTGCATTTAGTCCATTCACATTTAGTGTAATTAGTAATAGGTATGAATTGATTGCTATCATTCTATTATTATGTTTTTTGTTGCATCGTTTAAGATTTCCTTGGTCCAAATACTTCTTGTGCTGAGTTCATTTTGTTATCAAGTGTTTCATCTCTTTTCTTCTTTGTTGCTGGTTTTGTGCTTACTAAGCCCATATGTTTTCCTTCTCTCTGTGTTTGCTTTGGGGATTGTTAGTTTTCTCTGTGGTTACCTTGGATTGAATTCTTGTCTCAATATTTTTGGAAAAGTCTGTTCCATAAGGACTTTGTCCTCTTTTCCTCTCCATTTGGAAGTTTTGTACCTAGAGCTTTTATTCCCTCTATTTGGTTAGTTGCTGGTGCCGTGTGCAGATTGACTTCCTTGTATTTTTGTGTACACTGTTTGGTGAGCTTGTTTTGAGCATCTGTTTCTGATTTGGTTTTAGTTTTATGTCACGTGTCCTGATTTTAATTTGTTCTCTGTTGTGTGTTCTCAATTGGAAGGAGTGCCTTAACCATTTCTTGTAGGGTTGGTCTGGTTTTCAAAAAATGCCTTAATTTCTGTTTGTCTGAGGATGTCTTGATTTCATTCTATATTTGATGGGCAGTTTGGCTAGATATAGAATTCTTGGTTGGAAGTTCTTTTCCTTCAGTGTTTTATATATGCTGTCCCATTGTCTTCTTGCCTGCATGATTTCAGCTAAGAAATCAGAACCCAGCCTAATGGCTTGTCCATTGTAGGTGACATTTCTTTTTTCCCAGGCTGCTCTCAAGATTCTTTCTTTGTCTTTGGTTTTGGAGTTTGATTATGACATGTCTTGGTGACTTTCTCTTGGGAATCTACCCTATATCAGATTCTTTGAGCTTCTTGTCCATATTTTTCCTTCCTTCATGATATGGGGGAAATTTTCTGTTAGCAAGTCTTCCACAATTTTCTCA
>NW_006921765.1:3544225-3546810 GCF_000298275.1 Orycteropus afer afer | reverse complement strand
TATATGTGTATGTATGTATTTTTTTTTTTTCCTCATGTCGTCCCATATAACTCTTAGGTTCTCTTCATTTCTTTTAAATCTTTGTTCTGATTTTCCTCCATACAGGCTTCATACAGTTTCAAGGGATTTATCTTTTAGTTGGGAAATATGTTCTTCAGCTAGATTGAGCCTATTCTTCTGTGCTTTCAATGTATTGTGCAAATCTGTAATTTTAGTACTCAGCTTCTGAATTTCTAACTGCTATTTTTGTATGAGTTCTGATTCTGTATTAATCTTGTTGATTTGTTCTTGAATGGTTTTCTTCAGTTCTTCCAGGGTACTTGCTGTATTCTTCTTGGTTCTGTTCAAGGTTTCCTTAAGCTCTTGTAGAATTCTATAAACATATCTTCTAAAGTTCTTTTTGGATGATTCTATTGCCCCCTTCTCCTCCATGTTTAATGAGATTTTTGGTTAGGATTTTATTTCTGTTGTCTTATCCTGTTTTTTATTTATTTATTTATTTATTTATTTTTTAATTTCAGGTTGTATTTCATTACAATATTTATTTCTTAGAGTTCACTGCAGATTAATTTAAATAATTCTGAAAATACTTAGTCCAAACTTTGATATGTGCCATAACATCTTCTAATCCATGGGATACTCATCAGTTAATGTAATTCTTTTAGTTACTTAAATAGTAAATTATTATACTAAAAGAGGAAATGGAAAAAAGGAAAAAAAAATATTTCTTATCTATTTAAAGTATAATATCATCAGCATTCTCATTAAAAAAACAGTATTCTTTTAGTTCACTCAATCTTATGTTAATTTTCATTCCATGAAATTTTAGATCAACAATAATTTGTTAGGTTCTATATAAGAGTTTTGAAAATGTTGATTTAGTTCAATAGCATTCATGTTTGGAATATTATAATATAATAATATTATAATATAATGGGAATAGTTGATTTTTGTTGAAATATTTTAAGTAAGCAACTCAGTAAAGTAAAAACTTATCTGCAGATGAGAAAACTTAATATGGACTGATTAACTTAAAATATTTTTAAAATAAGGGATTTTATGGGATTTAATTCCAAAATTAATGTAGAGCCAAATAAAGTTAATGACAAAAAACTTTTGAGAAAATATATTTCTAAACATAATAATTAACCTTATTTTCAGAGAGTTTCATATATAACATATAATGACTTTTAGACATAATTTCATACAGTCAGGATATATTAAAAAACATACTCAGGACTTCCAGTAAGATGGAGGAATAGGCAGACAAGTTACACAAACACTCTTCAACAAAGAAAAGAAAAAACAATTGACAGATATACAAAAGATAGGCCTGGAACCCTGATCTTTGAAAGGAACTATACAGAAATGGATTAGGCACCAATTAGTGGAAAACCCTGAACAAAAACTGTGAGCACAGAGATGGACAGAGCTCCGGACTGTCAGCTACTCTGAAGAGACCAACAGCCTGAATATTTCCAAGTGGTGTTGGGACCTGAGAATTGACCTAAAGGTCAGTCCCAGTCACCCAGGGCTGCAGGGACATCTCTCATGGTCTATGACTAGGAAAGGAAACAGCCAGGAGAGAGACAACCTGAGCTGTGGACTTTCTGCTGTCCGGAGGGTGTAGACATTTTGATTGTTTACACGTGGCAGCCATTTTGGATATTTAAAGTGGCCAAGGACCCAGCCATTTTGAATGTTTACAAGAGGCAGCCATTTTGGATATTTAAAGTAACCAAGGTTGCAGCCATTTTTAATGTTTACAAGTGGCAACCATTTTGGATTTTGAAGTGATAGCATTCTCATTCAGATTCCAGAGACCAAAGGACAGGCTCTGTTTGCCAGGGCCAGTAAAGACATATGAAAGACTGAAAAAGGAAAGGAGACAGGTGGTGAGTGTATAAGTGCTGTCAACTAGCGAATAGAGGAGCACAGCACACTACTCTTCTTGTGAAGGTAACATACAAATAAAACAAATAAAATGAAAATTGTGGGCAAGTAACTCCAACATATAATCGCCAATTAAATATAAATACAAAAATGTCACAATGCCTCAGAGACAACAGAGCATCACATTCCACAAAATGAAGCAAGATAAAGCAGGAGAAACAAGGGACCAGGATATAGACCCAAAACACATCCCTAAGGAAGATGTAACATTGGAACTCTCTGATAAGGAATTCAAAAGAATTATATTTGGGTATCTTCAAAGGATTGAGAGACAGACCAAGGAAAACACAGACAAAGCCCTAGAAGAATTTTGGAAGAAAATGCAAGAACAAAATGACAAAATAAAGGAAAAATTAGAATGATTCTAAATATACAGATAGAAATCCAGAAGATTAATATTAAATTGTCAGAAATAGATAACACATTAGAAGGGCAAAAGAGTAGAATTGATGCAATGGGAGACAGAATTAGTAAGATTGAGACAGATACCTGAATGCTTCTTTGGAAAGGGATCAATCAGAAAAAAAAAAATCAAAACAAAATGAAGAAATCCTAAGGTTCATGTGGGATACCATCAAAAAGAATAACCTACATGTCATTGGAATTCCAGAACAGGAAGAGAAAAATAAAAT
>NW_006921765.1:3520825-3543204 GCF_000298275.1 Orycteropus afer afer | reverse complement strand
TCCAGAACAGATCTGTTAGTTCTTTTAGCAGTCCATGGTACTTTCAGCATTCTTCACCAGCACCACAACTCAAAAGCATCAATACAATGAAAAAGCACATGACAAAAATGACAGCAACAAATTCATATTTGCTGATAATTCTATACCTGGCAAGGGACTTTTCTCTAAGATCGATGGAAAACTCCAATGCCTCAACACCAAAGGAATTAACAATCCAATTGAAAAATAGGCAGAAGACATGGATAGACACTTCACCGACGAGGATATTTCAGGTGGTCAGCTAATACATGAAAAGGTGCTAGCAATCATTGGCCATCAGAGAGATATAAATCAAAACAACAATGAGATATACTCTCTCACCCCAGCACTGATGGCAAGGTTCAATGAGACCAAAAATAACAAATGCTGGTGGTGATGTGAAGAGATTGGTGGTCTCATACACTGCTTGTGTAACTGTGAAGTGACACAACTACTGTAGAAAGCAATATGGCGATTCCTTAGAAAGTTGGAATTAGAGATACCATTTGACCCAGCAATATCATTACCAGGTATATATCCTAGAGAGGTGAGAGCCAGGATAGAAACAGATACATACACGCTCATGTTCATCACAGTACTATTTATAATAGCAAAAAGATGGAAAGAACATACATGCCCATCAGCAGAAGAGTGGATGACCAAACTATGGTACATAAACATATTGGAATGCTATGCAGCACTAAAAAATAAGCTAAGGTCTGCAAAACACTGCATAATATGGATGAACTTGGAGGACATTAAGCTGAGTGAAATAAGTCAATCACAAAAGGACAAATATAGTATTACTTTGTTGTTGTGGAGGGTCAAGGAAAGGTTTATATAGAGAGAGAAATTTTCTTTTTTGGTAGTCAAGGGTGGGAGGGGAGGGGAGGGAACACTGCCAAAAAAAAAAAATGCATTGATCTATATCACTTTAGTTTTGTATATTTCACTGTACATAAATTATATTTCAATAAAATGCATAATAATATAATAATAATAATAATAACATGCTCAGATTCCATGAGTAAAAGATGTGAATTCCCTAGTTAAACCATTGTTTTTGATATTATGTTTAAAAGAAATAAAGTTGCAACTACAACAAATTTAGTAATATAATAATAAAATTAGGAACTCTGATAGCGTAGTGCCTAAGGCATTTGACTGTTAACTAGAAGGCTGACAGTTCAAACCCAGCAGCTATTCCTTGGCAGGAAGTTTGGGCAATCTAATTCTGTAATGATAACACTTTGGAAACCCAAGGAGGGGTCGCTATGAATCAGGTCTGAGTCAACAGCACATAACAACAACAACAACAATAAAATTATGACATAATATCATTGACATATAAATTTTAACCCAAAGAAAATTTGGTAGGTCTTTTGATTTGACAACATATTTTATGAAATTCATACTATATTAATTATTATTATTATTATTTTGCATTTCTTTTCTTTATATAACATGAGAAATTTTTTTGTGGCTTTCCACAGGTTTCATTGTTGTCAGAAGTTTATCATAAGTTATTGAGGAACAACACCTGAGTTATTTAACCAAAGATCTTAAAGGTAAATTTTGGAGCTTATTGCAAAGTCATATGGGGTTTTTTTTGACTCAGGAATTTATTTTGTTGATTTCTTGCCTTCAAGGCAGATGGTGCAAAGAATACAATTAAGTCTTCAAACCAGTAATCAAGGAAAATTTTGTTATCTTAACAGGAAGTAACCCAATTCTTTACTATGTATGTTATTTGATACTCAAGCTCTTAAAAAGTCTCATAAATCAACCCATTAAATTTCAGCTGTAATATGTAACAATTTTGAGCAATTCAAATAAATTTCCATTTTTATAAACCTTTCTAAACATTGTTTTTATTTCATATCTGTAATAGTACAACTTTTTAAGTGGCAGAAAACGAACATACTCATTAGCAGATATCAGTCTATTTATTTATCTTATCTATACATTATAGATATGTACATAATATACATACATACATAAATACAGACACATACACATCCCTACATGCACAAACATATATATCTTTTCTCTGTAGCAAAAAAAAGCAAAGGTATATAAGCTTTAATTACATCAAATATTTATTAATTCAATATCAATAAGTTACCTAAGGATATTGGGAAATATTTAAAGCATATATGCAACAAAATATAATTACTATTGAAATAAAATTAGTGTAAACATTGTAAACTTTAACCATTTCTCATATTTTCCCCAAAGTAACTTTAGCTCTTTAAGATTTTCTCAACTGGTCTTGGAAATCACAAAGTCTCAGCTCAAGTTGACCAATATGTAGGTATGGATATAACCTTAAGTTTCAAGTTAGGAGTAAAACAGTTTTTTCCAAGCCATTTCAAGTGTGTCTCAGTATGATTTATCCTCTGACTTCTTTAAATTCCTTTATAATAAAAATAACTTGTTAATAGTTTTTCATGCTGGGAAATCACCCACTATTATCTGATAACTATAATACAACAGCATTTCTTTTTGTTTTCTTTTGTCTTAAAGTTTATCACCTAGTTAGTAAGGTTCCTCTAAAATTTCTCTGGAGTTATGTGGCCTCAGAGTTGGAGGCTAAGGAAGCCTGATTCTGCCTCACCTTTACCTTTGGCTCCTGGTCAAACACAAGAATTTGTCATCTCAATTTATTTACATATGTTTAAGTTGACTTAGGTAAATTGAAATGCAAAAGATAACCAAATTCATTCCTTTTTACTATTCTTAAGATAAGCAGTTTTGCCTTCTCTTTATTATAACCTTTTTATCTACTTACTAAATACTAACTCTCATTAACAAAATGAATACATCAATCCTTGGAAATTACCCCTTTTCCTCGAATAAACCATATTTCATACATTATCTAGCTTAAGTTAGGCATTTGACTGCTAAGCAGAAGGCTGGTGGTTCAAACCCACAAACCATTCCTCAGAAAGAAGTCTGGCCAATCTACTTCCATAGAGACACTGCCTCAGAAACCCAAAGCGGGGTCACAATGCATTGGAAATTACTCAATGGCAGTGAATTTTGAGAATTCAGTTACTTAGAATGGTTTTGCTTTCAATGTTAACATAAATGTAAAACTGTCATTAGAACAAAGTCATTTTCATAATTTCTAGGAATATTAAGACCATTCATTTAGGTAAATGCTTATTTATCATTAAACACATCAGATTAAGTTCTTTCATGAAAAATTGTGATCTAATTTTATAATACCATTCAGAGGTAGGAAATTATCATATTTCGCACCTTTGTCTTTTGCATGCTTTGTAGGATCCTTTAGAGAAGCAATATAGAATATTTTCTCTCTCTTCTTATAAGGTCATGTTCTACCAATCAAAATAAGGAATTTATTCTTTTTCAGTGCACTTTTCATTTAGAATGATTTCTATCAAAGTTTCTCAAAGTAAGAAGCAGATTTTCTCGGAAGATAAAAAAACAAAGAATTTTAGACAACCACACAGAAAACACCAGTTGTGGCCTTCAACTTGATACAGAAACTCAGATACAGCAGTGATCTAGATTAGAGGCAAATTCTTAAAACAAAGCAAATTAGAAAGCCTACATTTCCCCAAAGTGGTCACTGAGATTTTAAATTACTTCAAGTACATTCAGCTTACAGTGTTTTTGAACATGAATCTCAAATCAATGTTCCAGCAGTGGGAAAATCCAGGCTCATTTATCAAAGATGTTAAGAATTAGGTTGAAATAATGATTTCCCCAGAGTGAAATAAAATTCTTATCAGGTGGTTGATCTTTTGACATTCATCTCTAACAATCACAGGAAACCTGGTTTCTTTTTCTTTTTTCTTAATTTTTTTACTGGATAGAGACCTAATGTCTTATTTTAAAATATAGTAGTCTCTCTATAAATAAATATTCTATATATAAAATATAGTAGTCTATCTAAGGAGCTCTGTTAGCATAGTGCCTAAGACACTTGACTGCTAACCAGAAGGCTGGCAGTTCAAACCCACCAGCCACTCCTCGGAAGGAAGCTTGGGCAATCTACTTCCATAATGATACTGCCTCGGAAACCCAACAAGGGGTTCCTATGAGTCGGGCCTGACTTGATGGCAAATGACAATAACAACAGTCTCTCTAATTGGAAAGTACATTGAAATGGGTACTAATTTGTTTAATTTGTACCAGATAATTTGGCCAGATATACCAACTAGGAGTTGCATCTCCCCTTGTGAATTTCACAAAACAGGTCAGGAGGTGTTACCTCCGCCTATGAACTGGCATTATTTATATTATTGCAACATATGATAATTCCTACCCATATGTGCATTGATTATAAAAGTAGAACACTGTTGTCAGTTGCCTCAGAGGCAAGAAACTGTGTGGAGCACTACTTTCAGTTTTCTCTGATTCACAAAAACCTAAAGAGGAATGCTATGGGATTTGGACAGTGATTTTGCTTGTACCAATGTGTACCTTCATTGCACAAGAGTTTTCTTACAGGTGGCAGGCAGTCTAGTCCACTAGATGGTTCACATGACTTTTTCCTGTCACAGGAGTCTTTAACATTCAGAATGAGCACTGGTGACTGCCCTAATGGTCTTTATGGGTTGACTAATGCCTGAATATTGCAGCTTATAGTTATCTCTGCAGCTGCCAAGGCTTCAAGGAGTAGAAATATCTCCATCTAGATCATGCAGCAATCATAGGACATATTAAAGAGAAAACAATATTGGAATAAAATTAAATGGAAAATAAACCTCAATAAATCTTGGAGAACTCCACATAAAGAGAGCAGAGTATGGGTGGACTCTAGAGGGGGCTTACCTGTGATGACTCCCATGGAGGTTAAGGAAGCAGTGAACCAAGAGTTTCCTGCTGGTACTAGGGCCTGAGTATCTAAGTCTCCCAGGAGTTCCTCAAGCAGCTTTCCTTGTAATCTTGCTTCTGACACCAAGAAATGCCATAGAACAAAGTAGCAGAGTCTGGTTGAAAGTAGAAGCAAGAACTTTTATAGAGGAGCAAGGAAATGTGAAAATTTGGAACCACAATGTCCAGAGAATTCTGAAGTAAGTGATGCAAGGAGGAGAGAGTTCCAAGAGTTTTAACAAGAAAATACAAAGTACTTCAGTAAAAATTCAGTGATTGGTTGACATTTAGATAATGCTTATAAAATTGAGTAAGTTTACATCTGATTGGTACATTTCTAAAGTTTTTTTTTTAATTACAAAGTAATCATGAAATTGGGTACATCTGTCCTCAAAATGATCATGAGACCCTTCTTACATGACTGCAGGGAGGAAATGCATAATTTTAAAATTTATTTAGAGTAAATGTCTGTTCTGAGAATTGTTTTGGACCTAGCTTCTTAAGCAGCAAGCAAAGCCCTTACAAGCAAAATTACATTGTTCTCTGAAATTGTTTACCAAATAATTTTTTCAGGATATAGTGGTGTATTACTGGAATGACCTGCTACATTCCTGAGAGAGAGGTTATTTTTGATTCAAAACAGAGTTTTAGCCTCATATCCTACCATAGCCACTATCTTATTATGTTAGTAATCCTAAATTAATTTAGGGCATTCTTATATTTTTCATTATACATGTTACTAAAACCAAGCTCATGGAATAAACTGTTTGGGGCATCATTACTAATGAAATTACATCTAAGAAATCCACCTGTATTGTACACATCTATTGATTTTATTATTCCTACATTTATTCTTTTGTCTCCTGTCTACTATCCCCAAGCAATAATGAGATTTCACACCTTAATCCTACGTAAACATATATGGGTGATAAACATACAGCTATCTTCAATCTTGTCCACTTGTAGATTAATGGATATCAGGATAAACAGTATAAATATTAGATATTTTGCCCTAATTAAACATTGCATTCATTCGGGCAAGGAGAAATCCCTGAAGCATCCAACTTAGTTTTGAGTCATAGAAGACAGTCAGTAAAGACTCAATAACAAATTTGCATCAGTAGAATAAGCTGAATAAAACAAATTACTGAAACCTTCTCATTTCAATTCCTTGAAGCATAATATTTGATATATTTATAAAGTACAAGCAAATCCTAAGACTCTTTCTATCTTCAAAATTCTATTTCATAGATTATGAATATGTTACTGCTGAATTCCGTTTTTACCTCCATTGGATACCTAATTATTCAATTGTACAGTTCACAATACAGTATTTCTTATAAAATCTCACTATGTGTAATTAAATGTACCAACATTCCCCTGTGTCTATTTATGTCATTTTCTGCTTTGGAAGAAGTATCTCCCACCCAGGGGAAAAGAAGGCAATGGGATAGCTAGTGACAAAATGAAGCTGGAAGTATTTTAAGCCCAGCAAGTGACAAATGGCAATGAGAAAGCAACATTTAGGAAAAATAATAATTCAATAATTATGAACTACATACCTACTATAGCTAAGATTCTGCTTGGTGATAGAGGTAGACAAATACCACAGATAAGGGTACAGTTCTTGCAGTATTGCAAGTAATGAAGCTCAAGGCTTACCATTAATAATATTATTTAAGAGATTGTGATAGAAATTGTCTATTGCTCTTAAGTATTTAATGACAGCATGTAATATTTTTAATATATGGCCTAAGTTTACATTTGTGGTAGGTACACAAGTGGATCTTACCTGTTTGAATTAACATCACATTTCTAGTCTAAAGCATAAATATTGAACAAGGATACATACAAATTTAACATTAATGTAACATACTTAATGTAACATTAATGGAGTGATTTTTTTTTCATTTGGCTTTTATCTTATTTTCAAAGCAAATTCTAATGAGGATGGCCGACACTCATTTGGGCCATCTGAGTGCATTTTAATAAGTATATAACTTCACAAATAGACTATCTCATAGAATAATGCTTATCTGAGTGTGTAAATTCTAAAGAATTTATCCAAATTCATATTTATAGTAATTGTTTGTTTATACAGGAAATCATGGCTAATTTTTAAGGAAATTTCACTTCTCTTCATTACAACAACCAGCAGAATAGTACACCTAGAATAGTATTCCTGATACTACAATGCATATGCCCAATGGAATTTCACATATCTGAAAAGTTTGATTATTTTTATCATGTTTGTAATCCATATAGATAAATCCCATCTACTAATAGTCTGTGACTGCCTATCACCAACTGTTAAGATGGATTAATTATATTACCTTTACACAAGAGGAACACCATTTCATGCCCCCGAAGGAACCGCAGAGACACAACCTGACAACTTAGGATGTGGTCTCCCCTAGGAGACACAGCACACAATCTATTTCAATTTTGTGACTGTAATTTCCACTGAATCCCCAGTGAGGCCTTGCTCTTTTCCTGCCTAATGCTGGTGATGGGAAGTGACCCAATTCTGAAACTATGAATATCATTCCCTTGAGAATGCAGGCTCCACTCTAGAATTCAAATGGAAAATGGACCAGAGTGAAGAGCTAGCTTCTCAGTTAGCTATCCTGTATCTTCCTGTATCAAAACAAACAATTCATATCAGACATAGTCAGATTATTGACTTTTGGGCTCATAACTGATTCTAGTCCTTATTTCTAAGGTATTAGGTTAGAGCATGTGCCTTCTTATCCATGATCACTGACATCAAACTATAGTGCAATGGACCATGTCTAAAACTGACCATTTTAGTGTGCAATACAGTGCCATCTGGTAGATTTTAGCGCATACTATTTGAGTTCCAACTATGTTCATCATAGTCTTCTAAGCATTGTAAAACTCTAGGCTAACAGAATAATATGTAAGACAGACCATCACTCTCGAGGACCCTACAGTTTAGTGTAAGACATAGATAATATGCACTAAAATAATCATAAAGCAGAAAATATGTGCTAGAATTTACGAAAGCAAAGAAATCTCATTTCCTGAATCAATTTATTTTCTCTATTCCTATTGTCAGTCCCTTACTTTGTAGATATATTTTCTCTCTCATGTCTAGACTACCAAAAGCCTCTAAACTCATCTCCTTACCCTCAGTTTCGTGCTAAACAATTTTCCACACAGCCAAAAGAATATTTGTTCTTGTAAAACATAGACCAAGGATAGATTCAGCTGAGGCTAATCTTGCACAGATACTAGTGATACAAAATACCCACAATTTTTACAGAAACAACAGAAGACAGACATAGAGTAATCCCTCACAGATGACCAGACACTGTGGGACAGAGAGAGATCCAATGAATCTCCTGACTCAGGACCATAGTAGTGGGGGACACCAGACTCAATTGACACAACAAAATACATAAAAATCTTGTTCCTTGACTTACATTGGTGAGTAGCAACTGGGGTCTTAAAAGCTTTCAAGCGGCCATCTAAGATCCAGCTAATGGTTTCCTATCATTGGAAGCAAAGAAAAGTGGAAAAAACTAAGGGCATTGGAAGCAATTAGCCCTAGGACATGATGGACCTCAAGACCAGAAGAACTAGATTGTGCCCAGCTACCAATGCCAACCACTCAGGAAAGGATCGAAACTAGATCCTGGATAGGGTGGGAGGAAAAACGTGGAACAAAATCCAAAAATACATTAATGACCAGAATTATTGGTCAGATGGAGTCTGGTGAGACCCCCAATACTGTGGCCCTGAGACACATTTTGGGCCTGGAATAAAACTCATTCTTAGGGGCTGGCTCTCAGCCCAATAGGAAACAAAATGTACACACAGACCACTTGGCCAGGGTAATGTAACCACATACTCAATGGAGATACATCCCTTGGAGCAATTGACCACGGAGCACCAAAGGGGCAACATTCACATGGAGGAAATGCAGGACACACAGGAGTGCATAACTTGAGGGGCAGAGGGCAGGATGTTACTGGGTAGGGAGAGGAGGGGACTGGGTTAGGGTTAAGGATGGTAACTGGGGAGAGAAACTAAATGTAGACGAAATGTTGAATATAAAACAATGTAACAATGTATAAAACAATGTAAACTTGCACCTAAAACACAATATATATATAGTGCTGTTGCCTCTATGCTTAGGATTCTTCAATGACTCCTCATTGCCTTTAGGGCAAAACTTGAACACCTTTGAATGGCTTGCCAGGTCCTTTATGTCCTGATTTCTATCTACCTATCCAGTTTCATTCTTCTCCCTTTGCCTAATTAGTCCTATATTCTACCCATACTGAATTACTTATGCTTACTCATCTCAAATTTTTACACAAGCTATATATTTTACCTAGATTGCTTTTCTAGCACTTTGTCTTTTGAACTCCTGATCATCCTTAAAGCTCAGCTCCAACATTACTGTGCACAATCTTCCAAGGCCTGGTTAGGAGAGTACATAATTTTGTGCTTACCTCTACTATACCACTATAGTCCTTAGCAATTTTTGTTATAACTGCTGGTTTGTGAATGGAAGTGACTAGTACTTAGATCAGTGAGAAGATGAACTTGTCTTACTCATTTCAGTGTACCCAGGGTTTAGCATAGTGTCAAATTCATAGTTGTTGTTAGTTGCCATTGATTCAATTCCAACTCATGGTGATCTTATGTACTACAGAACAAAACGTTGCCCAGTTTGTGTAATTCTTACAATCATTAGCTTGTTAGAATCCATCCTGATGGCTATTGTACCGTTCCAGCTCACTGAGGGTCTTCCATGTCGTAATTGGTCCTCTACTTCACCAAAGACAAAGTTTTCCTGTAGTGATTGATCTCTCCTGATGATATATCCAAAGCACGTGAATCTGACAATCTTCTGTCATTATCCGTAGATTTTCATTGGCTAATTTTTGGAAGTAGATTATCAGATTTTCTTCCCATTCCAGAAGCTCTTCTGAAACTTGTCCACCATAGATAACTGTGCGGATATTTGAAACACTGGTGGCATAACTTTCAGCATCACAGCAACACTCATGCCACCACAGTATAACATATTGACAGGTGGGGGCTGGAACTATTATAGTTGTTGTTATGTGCTGTCGAGTCGGACCCTACTCAAAGCGACCCCTCCTCAGGTTTCCAAGGCAGTATCACTACGGAAGTAGATTGCCCATCTTTCTTCTGAGGAGTGGCTGGTGGGTTTGAACCACCAGCCTTCTGGTTAGCAGTCAAGTGCCTTAGGCACTATGCTACCAGAGCTCCTAGGTACTCAAAATAATTTGTTGGAAAAATGAGTAGTGCAAAGTGTACTGGAAGGAGTGGTTACCACTGACTGAGATCTTCAGGGAGGGCTTCAGATAACACAAAGTTAAGCAGGACTATAAGATAAAGAATACTTTAAATAAGCAGAGATGAGAGTAGGTTATGCTTGGCAGGGCATGCACCATATGAAGGACCTTAGATTATACTCTGCAACATTTTCAAAGAAAAGTTGGAAGACTGGTGTTAGATTAATTCATGAAGGATTTCTTTTGGCTGACTTAATTAATCCTGCTGTTTCAGGTGAACTTTACCAAAAGAACATGAATGGAGACTCAGTAGAGTTTGATGAAGGAATGATAATTTGGAGTACTTCAAATGCCACTATTGAAGTAACATTTTTCCCCCTGTCTGCTTGACAAAATACCATGCCTCAGATGGAACTAGTTTTATTCCATCTTCTCTTCCTCCTCATCCTGACTTTTCATAGACATTTTTTTCTTAGAAATGAAGCTATCTCTCACCATTTATGTTTTCCAATTGCATTTGTAAATCATTATTAGATAGGTATGTATAGTTTCTCAAACTGACAATTGGCTGTAGAATTAAACTTGGCCATTAAGAGAGAAATTTCATTTTTTTAAAAAATAAGAAAAACAGCAACAGCAACAAAATATAAATCAGGGCTGCTGATGTTATTCTCTCTATTTAGGATCTAGGATATTTTGAGATCTGGAATTCCATAAGTCATTTTAAGGCATTTGCTTATAGGAGTCAATCCTGGTGGAACATGTTGTAGTTTCAGAACTAGGAAGGCACATACACTGCATTGCCATTAAGTAAATTCAGAATCATGGTGAACCCACTTGTTACAGAGTAGAACTGTTCCAGAGAGTTTTATTGACTGTAATTTTTATGGAGGAAGATCACCAGACCTTTCTTTGGCAGTGCCACTGTGTGGGTTAAAACCTTTATATTAACATGAAACAAACAAACAACAAAACTTACTGTCATCAAGTTGATTCTAACTCATGGAGACACTGTAAGACAGAGTAGAACTGCCACATTGGGTTTCTTTTCTTTTCTTTTTTTTCTTTTTATGCTTAGAGGGAATGTTTACAGAGGAAATAGGTTTTCCATTCAACGATTCATACATGACATGTTTTGTGACATTGATTACAATCCCAACAATGAATTGTCACTCTTTCCACTTCCTTGCTGTGTTTTCCATTTCCATTCATCCTTCTTTCCTATTCTCACTCTCTGAGTTTTATCCCTGGGCAAAAAGCTGCTCTTTTGATCTTGTAGGCCTATTATTCAAAGAAGTATGTACCTCTATATTGTTATTTTTCATTTTATAGGATAGTCTATTATTTGTCTGAAAGTTGAGCCACTAGGATGAGTTCACTTCCAGGCTTGAAGTGTGACTAAGGGCCATAGTCTTGAGGATTCCACCAGTATCTACCAGGTCAGTAAGCCTTGTCTTTTTTACAACTTTGAGTTTTGTTCCACAGGTTTCTCATACTCTATCCAGGACCTTCTATTGTGATCCCTTTCAGAGAATTCGTAATGGTAGCCAGGATCCTCTAGTCCTAGTCTCATGTTTGAGGAGGCTGAGGTTTCCATGATCCATTACTTCTTTGGACTTCTCGTCTCTAGAAATTTTTTATTTTCATCACTATTCTTTGCTTCAAATGGAGAGAGACCAATAGTTGAAACTTAGATGGCCAATTTTTAAGACTCCAGACATTATTTACCATAATAGGATATAGAACATTGTCTTTGTAAATTATTTTAATACCAACTGAGTTAGCTGTCCTCTGAGACTCTGATGCTAGGGCCTTAAGTCCAGTGTGTGATCCTTGGGTATAGTATGCAATCCATAAGAGCATGCCCTGTCAAACACATAGGCTCTGGGCATGCAGAGCCTGATTTACAGACAGTCAAATTTACAGATCAGTTCACTGGGGTATATTGGAGTGGGTGGCAGTTTAAGGGAGACTGTGTGAGTGAACTGGGTATGTGAGGGTGGCAAGGGGAGATCCCTAGGTTAGGAATGATGTGGGTGGGAAAAATTCACTCTTGGCCACTGGTAAGATGTATTGGGGAAAGTGGGAGAATACATACCTCAAGATGTTTGGTTACGGCTAAGAAATTTTCATAAATTTGCCCCCTAATTTCTCTACTAAATATATGAATATATTTACAACACATACAAACATGTATGTAGAAATATCATCTGTCCAACATAAGATTGCCCCATTCACCTACCCATACTTGTTTAGTTTTTCTGTCTACCTATATATGCACTGACAGATTATTGTTTGCTGTTACTGATATTGCATGATTGTGTATGTAATAGTGTTTCTTTTTGTTTTTCTGTAACTCTTGTGCATTTCTCTGTGTCTTCCTTGGCCTTAGTGATATTGTGATGATCATCCCCTTATCTCTTATTGCCTTTCCCTTCCAAAACAAAAAACCAAACTCACTGCCATTGAGTTGGATCCAACTCATAGTGACCTCTCTTTGGGTTTCTGAGGCAGTATCACTATGGAAGTAGATTGCCCAATCTTCCTTCCAAGGAGTGACTGGTGGGTTTGAACCACCAGCTTTCTGATTAGCAGTCAAATGCCTTAGACACAAGCCCATCAGAGCTCTCTTTCCCTTCACCCAAATTAACATGTGTTTATTATCTACTTAGTGATTTTCCCCTCTCCAATCCTCCTTTCCCATCCCTGGTAAACATCAAAGAATATTTCTGTTTGCGTAAACTTTTCTTTGACTTTTTATAATAGTGGACTCATACAGTATTTGTTGTTTTGTGATTGACATATCACTCAGCATAATGATCTCCAAGTTCATCCACATTAGCAGGTGCTTTGCAAATTCTTCATTATTCTTTTACATTATATAGTATTCCACTGTATGTATGTATCATAGTTTGTTTATTCATTGTTTTCTTTTTTTAAAAAAATTGTGATTTGGGTGAAAGTTTACAGAGCAAATTCACTCTCCATACAACAGTTTACATACAGTTTGTCTCATGACATTGATTACAATTTACCTTAATGCAACAGCTCCCCTCCCACTTCCTCCTGATAGTTACCTCTTCCCTGTGTCCATCCCTCCATGTACTCCTGCCTCCTGTGCTTTCTCCCTGTACATAAACAGCCTTCTTTGTCCCATGATTGTTCTCTCTCAGGTACATGTTCAATTCATATGCCTGTCTTTTGTTTGGTTGGAAGCCAAAAATGTGGGTTCAATTCCAGACCTGAAGGGTAGCTAGGGACCATTATCTCAGTGGGTCCACCAGGCTCTATCAGACCAGCAAATCTGGTCCCCTTTCTTTCTTCTTTTTCTTTTTTTTTCCAAATGATTTTCAGTTTTGTTCCACAGTGCTTTCCCTCTCTATCCAGGATGTCCTATATAGATCCTCCTCTGAGTGGTTGATAGCAGTAGACAGGCACCATCTAGTTCTTCTGATCTCATAGTCATATAGGTGTACCTAGTTTTTCAAGCACTAAGATGCTAGAGGGAAATAACATGATGATTACTGATGAGACTCCATTTTGAATCCCCTGATCACTGTATTTCTAAGCTTATGGACAAACAGTGGCCTATCCACTGAGTCTAACATGCAAGCCAAAGTGACAGCATGGACTATTGCATGATTCACATAAGTGTGCACCTCTGGCCACTGGAGAAATTGCAATGGTACACACAAGGTGTGTGATCCTTGGGTATAGTGTGCAATCCATAAGAGCATGCCCTGTCAAACACATAGGCTCTGGGCATGCAGAGCCTGATTTACAGACAGTCAAATTTACAGATCAGTTCACTGGGGTGTATTGGAATGGGTGGCAGTTTAAGGGAGACTGTGTGAGTGAACTGGGTATGTGAGGGTGGCAAGGGGAGATCCCTAGATTAGGAATGATGTGGGTGGAGAAAGATTCACCATTGGTCACTGGTAAGATGTATTGGGGAAAGTGGGAGAATGTACTTCTCTGGTCACCATTCACTGGTGTTGGCCTACTGTACTTCTGGGTGCTTACAATTCAGTTCTGGCACTGACATAGTCAAAGGGGGGAGCCACTTGGAGCACAGCATCTCCAATCACCACTTCACAGGTCTTCCCCTCTACATGAGCCCTCAACTCGAACAACTAGGGCTTATTACTGATGAGTGGTCTCCATCCCTTTTTCTGAGTTCTTCCTCACTGTATAGTTGCTAGTGACAGTGAAATTCTAGCTCTACTCCCTGTATTTTCCTCTCTTAGATCTAGTTCATATTCTATTCACTTTTTTTCAGTCAGATTTTTTCATACTATGTCTCCATCTTAATGGGTGTTCTGTGAAGTTGGCTTCTTCTCATTTGTCTCAAAATGCCTTTTCTGTCTCAAAATGCCTTGTCTGTCTCAAAATGGTCACTCTGTGTTGGAGGCCAGTTTCACCTGTCTCCTGAGTCATGGTTTTCATTCTGCTTCTTTTTTCTAATCAGAGTTTAATGCAATTTTTTATCATTTCATTTGATGTCCAGAATTCTAGGATTATCATCTGTACATGTTTCATTTGTTTCTTTGAGTCATAGTTGTAGAGGGATGGGCAGTGTGTCATCAGGATGCCATGTGGTCTTCCTCCCCACTGCCCAAGGGTCTCCAAAACAATAAATCTTTGCAGAAACACACTGCCACATCTTTCTTTCACTGAGTGGCTAGTGGATTAGAACTGCTGACCTTATGGATGGCAGATGAATGATTTAACCACTGCCCTACCAAGGCTCCTTTTTTAGGTTAATAAATGAGTACAAAGAGTTTGCACCACCTAGAAACTTTTGGGCAGTGGTGGGACAGGATTTGATAATTCCAAATTATGACTTGTGCATGTCTATTCAGATAGAATAATGCAGGAGCCTGAAATACTATCTAGATAATTCAATTTGTGTAGATAGAAAATTAGTTGTTCTAGAATCTAATCTTCTTTTTTTCTTTCTAGTCAATTTACAGGTTTATTTCATAAATCGTGTAGACAGATACTTCCTTTCTGAAATTCACAACAGCCAAAGCTATGGGAAATATAATTTTACTAACAGTTTGATTTGAAACTAACTGCAAATATAAGTGATAGTTATGAGAGCTTAATTTTCCTCCTTTAAAATACAAGTTACCTGTTGAAGTTAGTATTTTGAATTCTATGACCTACTGAGGCTCTAAGAAGTCATATGGCCAGGGCAAAAAGAGCAGAAATAAGGATATTTGAATGGAGGGAAATCGAAAATTTTCTTTTTCCCCCAAGAATACACCTTTCTGTCTTTGCAGATGATTTTCCCTCCCCTAGAATACTTTTAGGAGCTCTGGTAGCATAATGCCCAAGGCACTTGAGTGATAACCAGAAGACTGGTGGTTCAAACCCACCAGCAACTCCTCGGAAGGAAGATGGGGCAATCTACTTCCATAGTGATACTGCCTCAGAAACCCAAGGAGGGGTCTCTATGAATTGGGTCTGACTCGAAGGCACATAACAACAACAACAGAATGTCTTTATATTACTTCATATTCATGTTTTATATCTGAATGATATAGCTCATGTATTACTCTAGTAGACATGGAAGACAGAGAGATTCATTCAAAAAAGTTTTTCACACACCCAGCATATATAGGTGTGTCTCTTGCTAAAAAGGAAATTATAGCACAGTAAGGAGAGAAAAGAAAAGAAGCCAATAAGACCAATTGTGAGACTCAGGTACTGTGCCAAGAGTATGATTCATTATGGTGCCCCATAAAGAGTGCGTAATCACGTATAACCATTCTGATGAGAATGGAATGAGTGTCCAGAGGGGCTGTCTTAGTTACCTAGTGGTGCTGTAATAGAAACACCATAAGTGTTCTTGGCTTTAATGAACAGAAATTACTTTCTCACAGTTAAAGAGCCTAGAAGTCCAATTCCCAGAAACATTCTCTAGAAGGCTTTTGCTGTCGGCCCTAGGGGAAGGTCTTTTTCTCTTTTCACCTTCTGTTCCTCAGTTCCTTGGTGATCACCACTTTGCATCACTCCTTCTCCGTTTGTGTTTCCTTGCTTATGTGCTTCACCTGCTTTTTATATCACAGTAGTGATTGCCTTAAAATACACCCTACATTGATATGACCTCACTGACATAACAAAGAAAATCTACTCCCAAATACTGTTACATACACAGGTGAGGATTATAGCATATATTTCTGTGGGGCAGAGTTAAATCCCTAATAGACTTCTGCAGGAAGTACCTACAGATTTCCTCAACCTACTAACAAACTCCACATAGATAATGCATGATCAATTGTGTAGTATTTGGACTATATTAGCTTGTCCTCACTGCTTTTATCATTTCTGTTTAACAGTTAAGAAAAATGACAAAATTAGTTAACTCTTTAGTCCTTTACAATTGTTACATATATATGATTTAGTTTGAAAATGCCTCATTTTTCATTTTTTTTTGTACCTCTTTTTTAGTTTTCAGATCACATAGTGCTACTGAGTTTTTGAGCTCCAAGTAATTGGTTCAAAATACTTATTAAATAAGAATTTGCATATATTCTCTTTCCAAGTCTTGCTATCAGTTTTCTGAAGAAGCGTGTCCATTTGCCTCCTCATTGTGAAAATGTGGTTGCAGATGACCTATATAAAGACTGACAACTACTTTCTGGTAACCAGTCTGTCTCTATAAATAAATTTTTCCCTGGAGTTTGGAAAAGAAGTAGCAACAATATCTAGTTCACTGGCACTTGTCCTTTCTCCATGGAGGGTGGGGAAAGTATATTATGCACATATATCTTGCATACACTTTCACAATAGTTACAGTCTCACTCTCACCCCTTTCTTTATGCCAATATTTTATAGACTCACCTGATATAATGAGAGAAAAAAAAAGGGTGGGAGTCAAGAAATTCAGGTTCAAGTTTTATCTTTGTCTTTGACTAGTTCGTTGACATTGCACGTCACATAAGAGATTTACACTTATTTTTCATTTCTCTGTAAATTGAATAATAATAGAATCTCTATCTCCTCAAGTTGTTAGTAGATTAAACTATGATAAAGTATCTGAGGCTATCTGGAGTAATATAAAAGCACTAAATTTGTATATTATTATCAGTAGTAAACATAATAATAATAATAAAATGGAGAGTGATTTATGGTATTCTGCAAAGTAGTTTGTTTAAAAACAGGGCAATGTATTTGGAAATCTTCCCAGAAGAGCCACAAAAATATGTTAGGGTCATAAATAAGACTGACCCTTATTTCAATTAATGAAACCACTAAGATTTTAAGAAATCTGAAATGGACTCTGATTAGACTTATTTTTATCCATTACTGCATTATCACTACAGATGCTCTTCATGTGTTCCTAGAGGATATATTAATCAGAGATCCAAGAAATCAAATTCTTAACCATGTTTAAAAAGTATAGGACAGGTCTTTTCCAAGCTTCAACACATTCACTCAGAAATACTCTAACCTAGAGAAAGCCAAAGCAGAGATTCACCATATTGCTTTACAGACTTTTTTCTTCCTAATTTTCAATGTCAAGTTGCTGCTGAAAATGGGCAGATCTGGAAACTTAGTGCACAGCTCCAATCCCCTGGGATTGCTTCATACTCCCAAGAAGGTGATGTCTCTCACACAGATTGGTAATCAGTCTGCTCTCAACACCACATAGACTATAGGCCTAAATAAGTTATGAATTTTAAACTAAAGGTGAGTTGAATGTTTACTGTTCAAATCTCAAAAAATCTCTAACTAATCATATGTCCTTTGCAAAATATCCAAACTAGAAACTGTGGACATATACATTTTCTTATGTTCTTTAACTTATTCCTCATTGTCTCATTACATCCCTCCTCTTGTAGCTGTGCTTTGATCTATGATGTATGATAAACTTCTCTGAGCACCTAGTCATATTCTTGGCCAGAAGGGAAACAATATAAGTCATATTGAATGAAAACCCAGAATACACATTGATGCTTCCAGGTATGAGAAATCTAATTTTATCTCTCTCTCCCTTTTTTTTCTTCCCCCTAAATTCTGACTTATTGTAGTATCTTGAGAACAACAAGAAACAACAACAAAAAATCAATAGGCAGATACAATGGATTGAGGGATAAATAGCACAAATAAGAAGGCAGACATCCATGATGGCAGACATTCACTGATGTGAAACCTCTCTATATAAATAGCTGCTTGAGTTGGCTGGATATGCACTTCTAGCAGTTTCCTAGACAGAAGTCTTGTAAGTAGAAGAGAGGTAATTGGATACAGTAGTTAGAGATTGCCTTGGTCATTTATACAAGCATGTACTCACCATTGGCATCCCAGAAAACAAATGCCTAGAGACTCCACTCCAGTCTGCATACACCATCCATTCACCTGTAATGAGATCTATGAATCATGTTTCTCCTGAAAGACAACATGATCTGTCACTGTACTTTACAACAATCAATCACAGAAGCCATGAGGAAACCACATTGGGTATTACTCTTCCTATATTTCTCAAATTCAACAACATGCTCTTCATGAGAGTGCAGAGGCAGTTTGCAATGACTTGGTTGTATTAGAATTACATACTATTTGTTTTCAATTATTGCTCTGGTGGAGCTTCATTCCATTAAAAGACATCAGTATGGACTATTTTTAACCCTGAGAATTGATACTGCATAATAATAGGTAATGTATTTGGCTCAGACTGCAGTTCTTCTCTGTGAAACCAGTAGTGATATCACTCCTCCTATACTAGAGGCAAGTCTCCAATTCTTCCCCTATGTGTGAGCTACCTGTCTACTATAGTGTATAAAGGGAAAACTAAACTACCCAGGGGTGTTGAGGCTGCCAAGAAATTGAAAATGGATCACATGCTGTTACCTTGTCAAGAATATTTTTTTCTAATGTGAATATTAGATCACATATTTTCTTCTTCTCCTTCTTCTTTTTCTTTCTTTCTTTTCTTTTTTTTTTTTTTTTTTTTTTTCCTCTAGCAGAATCTCAAATATTTTATTTTATGATCTGTGTACAGCATATGAGAACATCACTTTGTCTGGCCATGACTTTCATCCATTTCTGGAAGTGTGTATATAAGATGACAGGTAGAGCCCAGGCTTAATTATGCAATATCCCCAAAGCATTATGTGATGGAAGTATATTCCCCAAATTGTCCTTGGACCAGGCTTCTGTTTTTGTTTTCCATATGCTGGCTGACCCTTTAAAATAACTTATTATCTTTAAAAAATATATATTTATTCTGATTTGGGTGAAATTTTACAAACTAAATTTGCTTGCTTTTCAATATTTTATGCACATTTAGTTTTGTGACATTGATTTTGATTCCCACAATATACCAGCACTCTTCCTACTTCCTCTCTGTCGTTACCATTTTCCTTGGTCCTTCTTTCCTATCTACTCCTGCCTTCTGAGTTTTATTCCTGGGCAAATTATGTCCTTTTGATCTCTTATGGTTGATTATTCTAAGGAGTGTGCACATCCGTGGTTTTATAGTTCACTTCATAGGCCTGTCTATTGTTTGGCTGAAAGTTGATCCATGGGAGTCAGTTCTAGGCTTGAAGGGTGTAAGGGCCATAGTCTTGGGGGTTCCACCAGTCTCTAGCAGACCAGTAAGCCTGATCTTTTTTTATTTAAAATAATTTATTCTCATGCTACTGGAGAATTTTGGGTTTCTTCCAGGGAATTTCAGATTTTCTATCAGTTTTTATATATGTCTTCAAAATAACCTTTTATATGTTTAGAGCTAGTGAAAGGTTAGAGCCTCAAGTTGGTACAAATAATTAACACACTTGTTGGTAACCAAAAGATAGGAGGTTTGATTTTACCCAGAAGTGCCTCAGAAGAAAGGCCTGGTGAACTACAGAAAAATCATGATTGAAAAGCAAAATTCTACTCAGAAACATATGAGGTTTCCATGAGTTAAAGTTGACTTAATGGTAACTGGTTTTTACTGATGGGTACAGGGTAGATGCAATATGAAATTGTTGCCTGTTTTGGTGAAAATTTCCTTTATTGCAAAATGACTCAGCAATTCTGCAAAGTAGAGAGAGTGGGTAGATTATCATCATCTCTATATTTCATCAGTTTGCTTAAATTGACATAGAGAGTAAATGGCAGTGCCAGAATTTTGTTCTAGATTGCTTGATTTTAATCCTGTTCTCTTTCTAGTACAGTACAGTGCTTCTTAAGATGTGTCTTTCTGGGAATTCTGGTAAGATGGCAGAATAGGCAGAAAGACTGCACAGGCCCTCTTCAACAATTAAAAGGGGAAACAATTAACAGAGATACAGAAGATAATCCTGGACCCCTAAGCTTTGAAGGGAAGGACATAGAAGTGGACCAAACTCCAACTAGCAGAAGAATTTGCATAAAAATACCAAAAAAGGAGACATTTGGAGCTGCAGTATGGCAGTGTCCTGATGGCATAGACAGCTTAGATATTGCCAAGTGGTGGTAGGACCTGAAAACTAACTGAAAAATAAGCCCTGCTAGCCAGGGACTGCATGGAGGACTGCTTTGGTGGCTGAGGAATAAAAGAGTTAGCAAAGAAGAGGAAGGCGGGCTGAACTGTGGACTTTTGCCTCTGCAGTGTGCAGCTATTTTGAATGTTTACAAGCAGCTTGACCATTTTGGATGTTTAAAGGGACAGCATTCTCCCAGTTTCCAGGGACTTCAGAACAAGCTCCGCTTGCTGGGAACTGCTAAAACATCCCTGAAGCACAGACTACTAGAAAGGTATGACAGTCCCCTTGTTACACTTATACCCCACACCCTTTTGGTGAAAAAGGATGCAAACATCTCTCACTCCACTCACCTTCTAGATTGACAGGAATTCCATCCCAGTCTGTGTGCTCCCATGGAGCCTGGGTGCCCTGCCCCATCCTGTCCAGATTTTTTTTTTTTCTTCTTTTTTAATTTTATTTTGTTTATATTTGCTAGTTTTAAAACTATGATTATTATTATTATTATTGTCCTTTTTATTATCATTCTTTGTTCTTCCCTTACCAGGTTTTAGTTTTCAGCTTTTTTTCTTTTCCCTGTTCCTGATTCCAATTTTTTTCCCCCTTGGGGGTAATTCCTTTCCTTATTCTTCTTTTTGCATTTTCCCATTTATTTCTTCATAATTCTCCCTCTCTACTTTTTTGCTCTTGTTGCCTTCTTCCCAGATATTGTGGTGTTTTTGTTTTCTTTTCTTTTTGTTTTTTAGCTTTTCCCTTTTTTGGTTACTGTTCCTGTGTGATTACACAGTGTATTTTCAGTATATTTACTTTTAATTTTTTTTTAACTTTTTTATTATTTTATTTTATTTTATTTTGATTTGGGTGAAGATTTACAGAGCAAATTCACTTTCCATACAGCAATTCACATATACATTGTGGCATGTAATTGACCACAGTTTACCACAATGCAACAGCTCCCCTCCCACTTCCTCTCCATAGTTACCTCTTCCCAGTGTCCATCCTTCCATACTCTCCTGCCACCTGAGCTGTATCCCCGTGCATAAGCAGCCCATACTTCTCCCATGATTGTTCTCTCCAGGGTGTGTGTCTGCTTGAGGTAAATGTTTAATTCACATGCCTGTACCTTGTTTGGCTGGAAGCCACAGGTGTGGGTTCAATTCCAGACCTGAAGGGCAGCTAGGGGCCATAGTCTCAGTGATTCCACCAGGCTCTATTGGACCAGCAAACCTGGTCCCCACCTTTTTTGTGTGTGTGTGTCTCCAAATGATTTTGAGTTTTGTTTCACATTGTTCTCCCTCTCTATCCAGAATCTTCTACGTCCCTTCCAAGTGGATGACAGTGGTAGCCGGGCACTATCTAGTTCTTCTGGTCTCATAGTTGTACAGGTTACAGATCTGATAGTGTACCAGTCACTAGGACTGATTGTTTCCATTAACTTTGGTTTTCTTCTTTCTTCTTGAAAAGGAGAGACCCATCGTTGCATCTAGATGGCAACTTGCTGGCTTTTAAGATCCCAGTCTCTACTCGCCAAGGTAGGAGGTGGAACAATGTTTTGTATAGTATGTTATGCCAATTGAGCTTGATGTCCCCTGAGACTTTGGTCCCTAGGCCACAGGTTCAACTACTCGGTCACTCTGGGTAGCTGGCTGTGACCAAGCAGTGACCACAATCTAGCCCCTTATAAGCTCTACTATACACCTGGGAATTCTGATCATTCACATAAACTTATAGGACCATTGTCTGCCAACCCTATATATGTTCT
>NW_006921765.1:3512665-3514191 GCF_000298275.1 Orycteropus afer afer | reverse complement strand
AAGGACATTATATAATGATTAAAGGATCAATTGAACATGAGTATATAACCATAATAAATATCTATGGACCCAATGAAAGAGCCCCAGAATACATAAACCAGACTTTAAAAGAGTTGAAAAGCCAAATAGATAACTCCACAGTCATAGTGGGAGACTTTAATACACTGCTTTCTTTGAAAGATAAAACAACTGGAAAGAAACTCAACAAAGATGCAGGAGAGCTAAACAATACAATCCACATTCAATACATGAATACATACAATTAGAAATCAACAATAGGAAGATCAACAGGAAAAGAGTAAACACATGGAAACTGAACAACACCGTCCTTGAGAATGACTGGGTAAGAGAAGAAATAAAAATTGAAATTCAAAATTACTTGAATCAAACGAGAATGAAAACACAACATACCAAAATCTTTTGGAACACAGCATAAGGAGTGATCAGAGGCCAATTTATAGCAATCAATGCACACATCAAAAATGAAGAAAGAGCTAGAATCAACAGTTTAAACCACCATCTCCAACAATTAGAAAAATAACAGCAAGAAAAGCCTATAATCACCAGAAGAAAGTAAATAATCAAGATTTGAGCAGAAATCAATGAAACAGAAAATAGAAGGGCTATAGAATAAAAACAAGACCAGAAGTTGGTTTTTCGAAAAGATCAAAAAATTGACAAACCATTGGCAAATATAAAAAAGGAAAAGAGGGAGAGAGTACAAATAACATGAATAAGAAATAAAATTGGTGACATCACAACAGAACCAACTGATATAAAATAGATAATATCAGGATACTATGAAGAACTCTACTCCAACAAATTTGAAAATCTGGAAGACACGGAAAAATTTCTAGAAACACAACACTTACCTAAACCAACCCAGATTGATGTGGGAAGTTGAACAGGCTCATCACAAAAGAAGAAATTGAACAGGTCATTAAAAAATTACCAACTTAAAAAAGTCTTGTCCCAGATGGTTTTACTGGAGAATTCTACCAAACATTCAGAGAAGAACTTATACCATTCCTAGTCAAACTATTCCAAAACATAGAAAAGGATGGAATCCTCCATAACTCATTATATGAAGCAAGCATAACTTTGATACCAAAAGCAGGAAAAGACATCACTCAGAAGGAAAGCTACAGACCAATATCCCATATGAACATAGATGCAAAAACCTTCAACAAAATTCTAGCCAATAGCCTGCAACAACATATCAAGAAAATCATTCATCATGACCAAGTGGGGTTCATATCAGGTATTCAGGGATGGTTCAACATTAGAAAAACAATCAAGATCATCCACCACATAAATAAAACAAAGGAGAAGAACCACATGATCATATCAATTGATGAAGAAAAGGCGCTTGATAAAATCCAACACCCATTCCTGATCAAAACTCTCAACAAAATAAGAATAGAAGGAACATTCCTCAACATAATAGAGGGCATATATGCAAAACCAACAGCCAACATTGCTCTCAATGGAGAGAGACTGAAACCATTCCTCTTGAGAACAGGAAC
>NW_006921765.1:3506703-3511711 GCF_000298275.1 Orycteropus afer afer | reverse complement strand
CTCCAGATGGATCAAAGACTTAAATGTGAAACCTAAAACTATACAGTTCCTCAAGGAAAATCTAGGGTCGAATTTAAGGGCCCCAATATATGGCATAAATAGACTATCAAGCATAACTCAAAATACACAAAAAGCAAAAGAGAAACCAGATGATTGAGACTTTCTAAAAAAATGAATTTTTATGTGCTTCCAAAGACTTCTCCAAAAGAGTCAAAAGAGAACCTACAGCTTGTGAAAAAATATTTGGTAATGACATATTTGACAAGGAATTTTTCTCTATAATTTATAGAAAACTCCAACACTTCAATAACAAAATGACAAACAATCCAATTAAAAATGGGCAGAAGACATGAATAGACACTTCACCAAGGAGGATATTCAAGTGGCCAACAAACATGAAGATATGCTCACAATCATTAATTATTAGAGAGATGCAAATCAAAACAATGAAACACCATGTTCCTCCAGCACTAGTAGCAAAGTTCAACAAGACAGAAAATAACAAATGCTGGTGAGGTTGTGGAGAAATTGGGACTCTCATATACTGCTGGTTGGACTGTAGAATGGTACATCCATTGTGGAAAGCAGTATGACGATTCCTTCAAAAGTTGGAAATAGAAATATCATTTGACCCAGCCATTCCATTACTAGGTATATACCCTAAAGAAGTGAGAACCATGACAAAAACAGATATATGCACGCCCACATTTTTGCAGAACTATTTACAATAGCCAAAAGATGGAAACAACCTAGGTGTCCATCAACTGAGGAACGGATAACCAAACTATGGTACATATACACAATGGAATACTATGCAGCTCTAAAGAATAACGTACAAGCTGCAAAACACCACATAATGTGGATGAACTTGGAAGACCTTATGCTGAGTGAAATAACTCAATCACAAAGGGACAAATATTGTATTAGCCCATTATTGTAAAAGTCAAGGAAAGGTTTATCTATGGAAGGAAAGTTTCTTTGTTGGTTACCAGGGGTGGGAGGGGAGGGGAGGGAATGCTGTTAGATAGATAGAGAGAAGAATTGATTTGGGTGAAGAGAAGGGCAACATACCAAATGTGAGTGACCAATATGGTGGCATTGAGGAAGAAAAAGACATAGAGTGGTACATGGGAGGTACAGACAACAAATATGAACCTTTTTGCACATACAGTACTGTGTTGTCAGTGGCAGCAAACATGGGTGTTTTGGTGGATAGATGGGTGGACAGGCTGAACTATTAAGTTTGTCTATGAAATGGGGAGTATATCCAAGAACATGTATAGGATTGGCAGACAATGGTCCTATAAAATTATGAGAATGATTAGAATTCCCAGGTGTATAGTAGAGCTGACAAAGGACAAGGTTGTCATCACTGCTTGGCCACAGCCAGCTACCCAGAGGGACCAAGTAGTTGAACCTGTGGGCTTGGGACCACAGTCACAGGGGCCATCAAGCTCAATTGGCATAACATACTATACAAAACATTGTTCCACCTCCTACTTTGGGTTCTTCAAAGCTAGCAAGCTGCCATCTAGATGCAATGATGGGTCTCTCCTTATCCAGAGCAAAGAAGAATGAAGAGAACCAAAATTCATGGAAACAATTAGTCCTAGTGACTGGTACACCACCTGATCTGCAGCTTATATGAGTATGAGACCAGAAGAACTAGATGGTGCCCAGCTACCACTGTTATCCAGTTGGAAGGGGATCTATGTAGGAAATCCTTGATAGAGAGGGAGAACAATGTGGAGCAAAACTCAAAATCATTTGGAGGAAAAAAAAAAGGGGGGGGGACCAGTTGTGCTGGTCTGATATAGCCTGATGGAACCACTGAAACTATGGCCCCTAGTTGCCCTTTCAGGTCTGGAATTGAACCCACACCTGTGGTTTCCAGCCTAAGGAAAGACAAGTATATGAGTTGAACATTTATCTCAGGCAGATACACTCCTTGCAGAGAACAATCATGGGAAAAAGAAGGGTTGCTTATGTGAAGGGAGACAGCGAAGGGGGCAGGAGTGCATGGAGGGATGGACTCTGGGAAGAGTTAACTATGGGGAGAAAGTAGGAGGGGAGCTGTTGCATTGTGGTAAACCATGGTCAATATCATGAGACAAAATATATGTGAAATGCTGTATGGAAAATGAATTTGCTCTGTAAATCTTCACCCAATTCACAATAAAAAAAATAAAATTTGCTGGTGAAATTAGCAGATTTCCTGATAAGCAGAAACTAAGGGAATTTGTTGAAACCAGGCCAACCTTACAAGAGATACAAAAGGGAGTCCTTTGAAGAGAGAACCAAAAAGAGAAAACAACTGACCATTAATACAAAAGATGGCATAGCCCAGAAACCACAGCTATAGACATATACAAATAAAATAAGCTTACAAGATTGTAAACAGGTAAACATAGACTGCAATTGACAAATGAGGACAACTACAAACCAAAAAGAGAGAAAATACTGTGTAGTTACAGAACTTCTAAATGGTGAGGAAGTCAAGAGAGTTGCAATATAGAACGGACTATTCCAAACTTGGGGAGAAAATTATAAATCACAGAGTAATCTCAAAGACAAATGATAAACCATCACTTCACAATAAAAAAGAGTACAAGTACAAATATTCAGCATATACTAAAACAACAGCAACAAAGGAAATGATAAAATGATTCATAAAAATAATGAGCTCAGCACAGAAAATAATAGGGAACAAAAGAACCAGGGACACCATGAAAAAAACACATGATAAAATGACAGCAATTAATTCATACTTGTCAATAATTACACTGAATGTTAATGGATTAAATGCACCACTCAAGAGATGGAGAGTTTCAGACTTGATAAGAAAGCAAAATCCATCAATATGCTGTCTACAAGAAACACACTGTAGAGACAAATACAAAAATAGACTAACAATCAAAGGTTGGAAAAAGGTGTATCAAGCAAATGGCAACTCTAAAAGAGTAGGAGTGGCAATATTAATTTCTGATCAAATTGATTTTAAGACAAAAACCACCATACAAGACAAGGAAGGATATTATATAATGATTAAAGGAACAATTGAACAAGAAGATATAACCATATATCTATGGACCCAATGAAGAGCTCCAAAATACATAAATCAGACTTTAAAAGATTTGAAAAGCCAAATAGATGACTCCACAGTCATAGTAGGAGAATTTAATACATCACTTTGAATGAAAGACAGAACAATCAGAAAAATAGTCAACAAAGATGCAGAAGAGCTAAACAATACAATCCACCCACTTGACCTTATAGACATCAACAGAGCACTTCACCCAGAGACATCAACACAGCACAATATACATTCTTTTCCAGTGTACATGGAATATTTTCCATGACAGACCATATGTTAGGCCATAAAACAAGCCTTCATAAATTTAAAAACATTGAAATACTGCAAAGTATCATCTCAGGTCACAATGCTATCAAATTAGAAATCAAAAATAGGAAGATCAACAGAAAAGGGGTAAACACATGGAAACTGAACAACATCCTCCTTAAGAAAGACTGGGTAAGAGAAGAAATAAAAAGTGGAACCAAAAAATTCTTTGAATCAAATGAGAATGAAAACACAACATACCAAATTATTTGGGACACAGCAAAAGCAATGATCAAAGGTCAGTTTATGGCAATAAATGCACACATTAAAAAAGCAGACAGAGCCAAATCAACACCACCAACAGTTAGAAAAAGCAAATCAAGAAAAGCCTACTGTCACCAGATGAAAGGAAATAATCAAGATTCAAGCAGAAATCAATGAAACAGAAAATAGAAGGGCGATAGAAAAAATCAGCAAAACTAGAAGTTGTTTTTTGGAAAAGTTAAATAAAATTGACAAACCACTGGCAAATTTAACAAAGGAAAAGAGGAAGACAATACAAATAACACAAATTAGAAATGAAATGGGTGACATCACAACAGAACCAACTGAATAAAAAGGGTAATATCAGGACACTATGAAGAACTGTACTTCAACAAATTTGAAAATCTGGAAGAAATAGATAGATTTCTAGAAACACACCATTTACATAAACCAATACAGACTGATGTGGAAAAGTTGAATGGATCTTTAACAAAAGAAGAAATTGAACAGGTCATCAAAAACTTACTAACAAACAAAAGTCCTGGCCCACACGGTTTCACTGGAGAATTCTACCAAACATTCAGAGAAACTGACACCAATCCTACTCTAACTATTCCAAAATACAAAAAAGGAAGGAACCCTCCCTAATTCATTTGATGAAGCTAGCATAACCTTGATACCAAAACCAGGCAAAGACATCACTCAAAAGGAAAACTACAGACCAATATCCCTCATGAATATAGATGCAAAAATCCTCAACAAACTCTTAGCCAATAGACTCCAACAATATATCAAGAAAATCATTCATTATGACCAAATAGGGTTCATATCAGGCATGCAAGGATGGTTCAACATTAGAAAAACAGTCAATGTCATCCACCACATAAATAAAACAAAGAAAAAGAACCACATGGCCATATCAATTGATGCAGAAAAGGCATTTGATAAAATCCAACACCCATTCTTGATCAAAACTCTCAGAAAAATAGGAATTGAAGAGGCATTCCTCAACATAATAAAGGGCATCTAAGCAAAACCAACAGCCAGCATTATTCTTAATGGAGAGAGACAAAACCATTCCCCTTGCGAACAGGAACCAGACAAGGATGCCCACTATCACCACTTCTATTCAACATTGTGTTGGAAGTCCTAACTAGGGCAGTAAGCCATGAAAGGGAAACCAAAGGTATCCAGATTGGTAAGGAAGAAGTCAAACTATCCCTACTTGCTGATGATATGATCTTATACCTTGAAAACCCAAGAGATTCAGTCAAAATTCTACTAGAACTAATTGAGATATTTAGCATCGTGGAAGGATACAAGATCAACATCCAAAAATCAGTTGGATTCCTGTACAACAGCAAAGAGATTGCGAAAAAAGAAATAAGGAAGTCAATACCATTT
>NW_006921765.1:3472515-3505646 GCF_000298275.1 Orycteropus afer afer | reverse complement strand
TTCTTCTCAATGTTATCCATAATTTGTCATGATCCACACAATCAAATGCCTTTGCATAGTTAATAAAACACAAGTCAACATACACCCCCAAAAATAATAATAATAAAAAAAAATATTTGGGAATAAATCTTATCAGGGACACAAAAGACCTGTAGAAAGAAAACTATAAAAACCTACTGCAAGAAACCATAAGAGATCTATGTAAATGGAAGAACGTCCCATGCTCATGGATAGGAAGATTGAACATTGTGAAAATGTCCATTCTACCCAAAGTAATCTATATATTCAATGCAATCCCAATCCATATTCCATCAACATTTTTTAAGTATATGGAAAAACCAATCACTAACTTTATATGGAAAGGAAAGAGAACCTGGATAAGAAATCACTATTGAAGAAGAAGAACAAAGTAGGAGATCTCACAATGCCAGATCTCAAAACCTACTACATAGTCACAATAGTAAAAACTGTCTGGTATTGGTACAATGACAGACACATAGACTAATGGAATAGAATTGAGAACCTCAAAATAGATCCATCGACCTATGATTAGCTGATCTTTGACAAAGAGCCGAAATCCATTAAATGGGGAAGAGAATGTTTGTTTAATAAAGGGTACTGGCAAAACTGGATATCCATTTGCAGAAAAATTAAACAAGATCTTACCTCACACCATGCACAAAAACTAACTCCAGGTGGACCAAAGACTTAAATGTGAGACCTAAAGCTATAGAATTCCTCAAGGAAAAACTAAGGGCAAATATTTGGGCCCTAATATATGGCACAGGAGCTCTGGTAGCATAGTGCCTAAGGCACTTGACTGCTAACCAGAAGGCTGGCAGTTCAAACTCACCAGCCACTTCTTGGAAGGAAGATGGGGCAATCTACTTCTGTAGTAATACCGCCTCGGAAACCCAAGAAGTGTTCGCTATGAGTCATGGCTGATTCGATGGCACATAACAACAACAACAACAATATATGGCATAAATAGACTATCAACCATAACCCAAAATATACAAACAACAGAAGAGAAAATTCTGAAAATTAAAGTTTTATGTACTTCCAAAGACTTCTCCCAAACAGTAAAAAGAGAACCTACAGATTGGGAAAGAATATTCGGCAATGACATATCTTACAAGGGACTTATCTCTAGCATTTATAGAAAACTCCAACACTTCAATAGCAAAAAGACAAATAATCCAATTAAAAATGGGCAGAAGACATGAATAGACATTTTACCAAGGAGGATATTTAAGTGGCCAATAAACATGAAGAAATACTCATGATCATTAGCCATTAGAGAGATGCAAATCAAAACAACAATGTGATACCATCTTGCTCCAGCACTAGCAGCAAAGTTCAAAAAGACAGAAAATGCGGGCGAGGATGTGGAGATGGGATTCTCCTACACTGCTGGTGGGACTGCAAAATGGTACAAACACTGTGGAAAGCAGTATGACAATTCCTAAAAATGTTGGAAATAAAAATATCATTTGGTCCAGCCATTCCATTACTAAGTATATATCCTAAGAAGTGAGAGCCATGACAAAAACAAACATGCACACCCATGTTCATAGCAGCACTATTTACAATAGCCAAAACTTGGAAACAACCTAGATGTCCAACAACTGAGGAATGGATAACCAAACAATGGTACATACACATAATGGAATATTATGCAATGCTAAAGAATAATGTAGAATCTGCAAAACACTGCATAATGTGGATGAACTTGAAGGACAATATGCTGAGCGAAATAAGTCAATTGCAGAAAGACAAATACCATATTAGTCCATTTTTGTAAAAGTCGAGGAAAGGTTTATCTATGGAAGGAAATTTTCTTTGTTGGTTACCAGGGATGGGAGAGGTGGGGAAAGACCAGTGTTAGACAGGTAGAGATAAGTATTGACTTGGGTGAAGAGAAGGGCTACATACCAAATGTGAGTTATCAACATGGTGGCATTGAGGAAGAGGAAGACATAGAGAGGTACATGGGAGGTGCAGACAACAAAGATGAAGCCTTCTACACATACAATACTGCATTGTCAGTGAAAGCAAACATGGGTATACAGATGGATAGATGGGTGGACAGGCTAAACAATTAGGTATGTATATAAAGCAGAGAGTGTGCCCAAAATCATGTATAGAGCTGGCAGACAATTGTTCTACAAGTGTATTTGTATGTTCTGTAAGATTCCCAGGGGTATAGTAGAGCTGACAAGGGACAAGGTTGTAGTCACTTCTTGGGCATGGCCAGCTACCCAGAGAGGCTGAGTTGTTGAATCTGTGGGCTTGGGACCATAGTCACAGGGGACATCAAGCTCAATTGGCATAACATACTATACAAAACATTGTTCTACCTCCTACTTTGGCGAATAGCGACTGGGACCTTAAAAGCTTATAAGCAGCCATCTATATGCAACAATGGGTCTCTCCTTGTCCAGAACAAAGAAGAATGAAGAAAACCAAAGATTCATGGAAACAATTAGTCCTCATGACCAGTACACCATGTGATCTGCAGCCTATATGACTATGAGACCAGAAGAACTAGATGGTGCCCAGCTACCACTGTCAACCACTTGGAAGGGCATCTATGGAGGAGATCCTGGATAGAGAAGAAGAACAATGTGGAACAAAACTCAAAATCATCTGGCAGGGGAGGGGAGAGAGGACCAGGTTTGCTGGTCTGATAGAGCCTGGTGAAATCACTGAGACTATGGTCCCTAGCTGCCCTTCAGGTCTGGAGTTGAACCCACACCTGTGGCTTCCTGCCAAAGAAAAGACAGGCATATGAGTTGAACATATACCTGAGGCAGATACACTCCTTGGAGAGAACAATCATAGGAGAAAAATGGGCTATTTATGCACAGAGAGACATTTCAGGAGGCAGGAGTGCATGGAGGGGTAGACACAGGGAAGAGGTGACTATCGGGAGGAAGTGGGAGGGGAGCTGTTGCATTGGCATAAATTGTAGTCAATGTCATGAGAAAATGTGTGCATGAACTGCTTGTGCAAAGTGAATTTTCTCTGTAAACTTTCACCCAAATCACAATTAAAAAAAAAAAAAAAAGACATATCTCTCTTGAGTCATTGGAGTCTAGCCTTTTCCAAACACGTGACTCTTTTTCTCAAAGTCTTATCTTCTCTATATTCTCCTGAAGACAGAGCCTGCCCTAAGGTCTTTGGCTGCTGATATAGGACAGCTGTAACCAATGCTTCCTCTGCTCAGCCCAGTGTAGCCAGTCTCTCCCAAGGCCATTCCTACCTGCAGAATTTTCCTTGCCTCTCAATTAATTTGTTTTCTTTTCTGCTCAATGGGTTCCACTTCCAGATCTTTATCTATTGGTTAATATCCTCCAGCTTTATTATTATTATTATTATTATTATTATTATTATTATTGTGTAATTTCAGAATTACATCCCAAAATAACTGTTTACACAGAATGGGTGGAATTTGATACTGTGTTTATAGTAAAGGGTCTACACAAGGAAGAAAGAATCACAAAGGTTGTGCCTCTCCACTCTGGTTGATACTTTGCCATAGGCAGAGGATAGTCCCACAAATTGTTTTACTTATTTCCTGAAAATTCTCACCACCAAACCAAAACCACTGCCACTGAGTCAATTCTGACTCTTAGCAACCTCCATTGGGTTTTCAAGGTGGTAAATCTTTACAGAAGTATATTGCCCCATCTTCCTTCTGCAGAGCAGCTGGTGGGTTTGAACCGCCAACTTTCTGGCTAGCAGTCAAATGCCTTAGGCACTGCACCACCAAACTTCTTTGATATTGGTCAAGGTTATGGAAATCATGAGTCTTTTCAAAATGTGAAGAAGTTATACTCTCTGTCTTCTCAGAAATAGTTTGTAACGTAGATGAGCAGACATACCAATATACATGTACATGACTTGTAGATACAGAATTGACCCTTGCTTCTAAGGAATGTGCTTTTTTTTTTTTTTCCTATTTTAACCAGGAAATTTAAGTGGGAACTGCCATATACTCTGGCCCCTGTTGTGGTTCATGGGTCTCTTTAGATTCGTCCATTGCTCCAGGGATGGATACCTGATACTTGATATCCTCTAGGATTTTGAATTTATGACCAGAAAATGGGTTTGTTCTTCATGTGTAAGTGTGCATTATGTATGTGTTTGTTCTTAAATATGAGAGCTGGAAGCTGTTGATGACCACTGAGCAGCAGAGATTTTTGTTTTATTCACTGATGTATTTTCAAGGCCTAGAGAAATGCCTAACACATTGTTGAAAAAATAAATGAAGGAAAGAAGGAATGACTGTTTCTTGTCATGTGGAGAAAATTGATCTGAAAGGGTGAGGTTCATATGTAAAGAAGCATAAACATGGACAAGATCCCTGTACTGTTGGAGTCCCTGCATCCAGTTTTCCTAGATCCCATCTCTGATGCCGGTTCCTCAGGGTCGAGAGAGATAATTATGTCTTCTTCTTATCTAACCTTCTTTAAATTTGGAATCCAAACGTCCCCTGAATTACATGCCTATATACTTTTACATTAAATTTAATATATATTCAAACATACTTATCTACCTACCCACTTTCTAGTTTATTTATTGTGGAGGAAGATTAATGTGTCATCCAGAGGAGACTAGCATGATTTGATTGGTGTGAATGTTCTGTGATCTTGAAGTATGGTTCATGAGAGAAAGATTTTAACAAAAATGCATGAGGAGACCATTCCAACTGAGAAGACAACATATAAAAGGAGAACTCAATATGAGTCAAGGAAACTCTCCTGGTTAAAACTGAGAATGAAGACAAAGGAGTGGGAGGAGACAAGACCTGAAAATGCAACTAGTAGTGTAAAAGAAAGCTGAGTTTAGGATCCAGCTTCTAAGGTTGCTTTCTACTATCTCTTCATTTCAGTTTATCTCAGGGAATTAACAACTTGTTAATAGAACAGGATATCCTCCAGAAAATGTTTGATATTAGTAACAAAGTGCATCTTACAAACCAGTCTTTGATGCCTGATACTTCCTTATAGATGTGTGTATGTTGTCCATTTCTAGAGCTTTCCATCTTTCTGACAGATTAAATCCAAGGAGTGTTTTCTTGGCCCAAATAATTGATTTGTTTATTTGTTTTCTTAGCCCCTGGTCTTGAAGAATGAACTAAATGGGGATGGATGTTGTTGTTGTTGTTGTTGTTGTTGTTATGTGCCATCGAGTTGGACCCGACTCATAGACACCCCTCCTTGGGTTTCTGAGGCAGTATCACTACGGAAGTAGATTGCCGCATCTTCCTTCTGAGGAGTGGCTGGTGGGTTTGAACTGCTAGCCTTCTGGTTAGCAGTCAAGTACATTAGGCACTATGCTACCAGAGCTCCCAATAGGGATGGATAGAGAGATTCTAAAGTGCACAGTGATTCACAGAGGCTCTGGAAATCAGTGATATCTTCTACCTAGTAATACTACTGTGTGTGTCTTTCATTAATATTCCAGAAATGTAATAGGTGGATGCAATACCTCATGGAAAGCTTTTTTTGGAATGTGCAAAACCTTAAAACCTACATGCCACTGTGAGGCGTACATGTGTGTATCCATTGTGTCCCATTCTAAAGACACTACAAGTATTAATCATTAGCAAAGAGTTCAAAATGTCAGGCTATTTTAATCTCAAGTGGAATATATAACACAAAAAGCAAGACAGGAAGGCAGGAAAGAAGGAAGAAGAAAGGAAGGAAAATAAAGAAAACTTTCACCAGTCAAGTGCAACATTTCTGTGATCACTTTAGTTTAATTGCTACTATACTATACATTGCAAATCATTTAGCCTAGAAAATCTCATGAAACCCATCAGTTCTTAGGTAATTACTGCTTCATTATGCTGAGTTTTTAATGATCCATTTACAATCTTGGAGTGAATCAGCTCCCTCCACAGAAAGCTACAACAGAAGCTAATTCTTCCAGCACCTCTTTCTGTCACCCAGCTTCAGGGTAAGGTCCCTTACAACAGAGCTTTCACTGAAGATTTTCAGGGTAAACAAAGAATGCTAATTGAAGAAAGGAAAGAACTCAGGGTTACACAGAGAAAATGGCCAAGCAAGTCAGATTAATGTTTATCAGTTCCCTAAATGAAAGTGAGGAGCTCTGGTAGCATAGTGCCTAAGGCACGTGACTGCTAACCAGGACGCTGGCGGTTCAAACCCACCACCCACTCCTCAAAAGGAAGGTTTGGGCAATCCTACTTCCGTAGTGATAACTGCCTCGGAAACCCAAGGAGGGGTCGCTAGGAGTCGGGACCGACTCGATGGCAAATAACAACAACAACAAATGAAAGTGACCTGATTAAATAATTTAATTTGCTCCCCTTTTATGTTCTAATTTGTGCTTGATTTTTAAAAAAGGCTAGAAATCTCTGAACCTAGATTACATATGTAGTCAAATCAATAGTCATATTGAGGCTTTGGTCACTTCTGTACTTCAAGACCATCTTTTAAGTATAAGGTGATGAGAGCAGGGATTCAGGAAATGTGTTAATAATGGAGTACAGGATCAGAGAAGGGGTCACCATGGGGAAAACTCAAGAAAATAAAAATAAAGTGAGGTTTGATGAAAGGAAATACATAGGGGGCAAAACTACAAACTGGAGGACAACACACATTCTCAAATTAGGCAGAGTAGCTACACCATACAGACCAGTAAAGCTGTAGAATTCTTAATCCTGAAGCTACATATCCAGAACATGAGATAAGAAGTTCCCCTCTTTCACTATGAAATTGAATGCAAGACAGCTTACCACCACTAGGTTTCTGAGAAACTCATATTTCTTCCTTTCCATCAGCTGGTTTGCCTTTCTTCCTTTGCTCAATCACTCACTTGTTTATTAATTGGTTCATCTATCCATTCATTCATTCTTTATTCATACATGCATTTAAAATTTCATCTACTATTCATGCAACAGGATCTCTGGTAGCGTAGTGCCTAAGGTACTTGACTGCTAACCAGAAGGCTGGCAGTTTAAAGCCACCAGCCACTCCTCGGAAGGAAGGTTGGGCAATCTACTTCCATAGTGATGTTGCCTCGGAAACCCAAGGAGGGGTCACTATGAGTCGGGTCTGACTCCACAGCACATAATAACAACAACATACATTCAATGGTCAGAGGACATTTATTAAACTTTGGATGGACTTAATAGTACAGGTAATAAGAACTTATGCTGTGTTGATGTGACTATGGTATTTGGTATAGTCAAGATCATAGCATCACTTTATTCTGTATATGTTGGTCCACTCCAGCTATGTGCACTACTCTATAAAAATGATGGACATGAAACAGGAAACTCTCAGAGATGTATGGCTGGGATGGTGAAGATGAGATTTTCTACATGCAGAATTAAATTGAGGTTGATTTGGAGTGATAAGCCCACAAAAGACAGGACTCTGTTAAGATAAAAACCTTCACAAAAGAGAAGAAAAGTAACCATGCCATATTTTATTGTGATGTACATTATTTCTACCTCCCCCCTCAAAAAAAGAAAGAAAGAAAACTCACTCTCACTGCCATCGAGTCATTTCTAACTCACAGCCACCCCTCTTTGGGTTTCTGAGGCAGTGTCTCTATGGAAGTAGACTGCCCAATCTTCCTCCCTAGGAGTGGCTGGTGGGTTTGAACTGCCAGTCTTCTGGTTAGCCGTCAAATGCCTTAGGCACTACACCATCAGAGCTACTATGTTTTGTGAATTTTCTTTACTTTGAGCATTGTATACTTCCTATACATTATGTCAGGTAATCTTTATAATAATCAAATAACATAAATATAACCTCATTTTACAGAGGGTAAAAGTGGGGTTAAGGGGATTTGGTGGCACAGTGGTTAAGGCATTTGGCTGCTAATCAAATGGTTGGCAGTTTGCACTCACCAGCTTCTCCATGGGAGAGAGATGAGGCAGTCTACTTCTGTAAAGATTTACCAGCTTGTAAACCCTATATTCTGTCCTATAGGGTCTCTGTGAGTCAAAATGGAAACAATGGCAGCAGGTAGGCAGTGGAAAGCTGAGGTTAGGGGGCAGTGGTGTTTCAGTAGTAGGATTCTCATTTCCCATATGGTAGACCTAGCTTTGATACTAAGCCATTATACCTCATATGCAGCTACCACCCATTTATCAGTGGAGGCTTGCATGTTGCCATGATGGTGAAAAGGTTTCAGCAGTGCTTCCAGACTAAGGTGGAGTAAGAAGAAAGAATTGGTAATCTGTTTCTGAAAATCAACCAATAAAAATCCCATGAATAATAATAAGCCAGTCGTCTATAACCATTCATGGGGATGGTGCAGGATCAGGCAGCTTCCATTCCATTGCAAACCGAGTCAGCATGAGTTTGGGGCTGATTTGATGGCAGCTAACAACAACAAAACTAATGTTTATGAAAGAAGATAAATTGTCAATGATCACAATAATATAGAGCAGAGGTGGAATTTAAACCTAGCTGTATGATTTCAGAGAATGTCCTCTTAGCCACGCTGTTTTAGTGACTAAGAAATGGCTTAGATTATGTATATAAGATATAGAAAACAGAAGGCACAATATAGGCAGACTAAAACTCTTGTCTCATACCTGATCTTTTTTTTTTTTTCCTTTTCATTTAGAGGTAATTTCTTTACTTATTCTGAATGGAGATGGGCTAGAATCAAGGATAAAAATCTCCTGGGGAATCACTTTTTCAATAGACTCACAGAACTGACTGTAGTTGGAAGGAACTCCTTCATGAAGTGGTTCCTGTCCCCTGGTTGGAAACAATCATGAACAAATAACCAGGTCATCATTTTTGTCAAGGAGCTGGTAGAAGACACTTGGTCTACCAGTGTGTCAGGCCTTTAAGTTCTTTGTAACCCTTGAGCATCATGGTAACAAGCCTCCACTGATAAACAGGTGGTAGCTGTATATGAGGTACAATGGCTGAACATCAAAATTAGGTCTGCCATATGGAAAATGAGAATTCTAATATTGAAACACCACTGGCCCCTAACCTCCGCTTTCAATTGCCAACCCACTGTCACTGTGGAACCTGTACATAGATCAAGAGGCAGTTGTTCGAGCAGAACAATGGGATGTGGTTCAAAATCAGGAAGGGAGTGTGTCAAGGTTGTATCCTTTCACCATACTTATTCAACTTGTATGCTGAGCAAATAATCTAAGAAGTTGGATTATGAAGAAAAATGTGGCATCAGGAAGACACCATAAGCACCTGCAATACACAGATGACACAACTTTGCTTGCTGAAAGTGAGGATGACTTGAAGCACTTAGTGATGAAAATTAAAGACTACAGTCTACAGTATGGATTACACCTCAATATAAAGAAAACAAAAATCCTCACAACTGGTCCAATAATCAGCTTCATGATAAATGGATAAAAGACTGAAGTTGTCAAGCACTTCATATTACTTGATTCTATAATCAGCATCCATGGAAGCAGCAGTCAAGACATCAGACAATGTCTTGAATTGGGCAAATCTGCTGCAAAAGACCTCTTTCAAGTGAAGAAGAGCAAAGATGTCTCCTTGAAGACTAAGGTGTGCCTAACCCAAGCCATGGCATTTTCAATCGCCTCATATGCATGTGAGAGCTGGACAATGAATAAGGAAGACCAAAAAAGAGATGATGCTTTTGAGTTGTGGTGTTGGAGAAGAAAGCTAAGAGTACCGTGATCTCCTAGAAGAACTACCAAATCTGTCCTGGAAGAAGTACAGCCAGAACGTTCCTTGGAAGTGAGGATGGTCAGACTTTGTCTCACTTACTTTCATCATGTTGTCAGAAGGAACCATTCCCTGGAGAAGGATATCATGCTTGGTAAAGTGGAGGGTCAATTAAGAAAGAGGTGGCCCTCAACAAGCTGTATTGACACAGTGGCTGAAATGATGGGCTCAGGTATATATAGCAAGGATCGTGAGGCTGGCACAGGACCAGGCACTGTTTAGTTCTGCTGTGTATAGGCTTGCTATGAGTCGAAGGTGACTCAAAGGCACCTAACAAAGATAACAACCCTTAAATTCTATTAGGGATTAGAGACCTTTAATACCATGCCATCAGGTAGGTTTCTGGGTTGCAGACAACAACCAATGAGCCACTCTCATTTCAGCAATGCTGTTAATATTCTTTAATAGAATAATGGGTGGTGGGTATTGATTATTAAATAAACTTGTACGTTTCAGAAAAGTGCATGACTCAACACTACTCAGAGTTACCCAGCAGTCTCTCGCCAAAGAATGAGTGTGTTGTTAATAACCAATTGCTGTTTATTTGACACATGGCTGTCTGGCTAAATTTAAATGATATGTATTTAGGAACCTTGATATAAACCTCTACCTTAGAAACATAGTCATTTATCAGGGACTAAGTTGTTGTTAATAACCTTCCCCAGGGGAATTGCAGGCAAATGGTTATGTATTTGGTGATATTGGGCCTTCAGTCAGACACAGTGGGAAACTTAATCTTCCATTTCAGAAGAATAATAGGATGTTATGTGGTAGAACAGTGACAGGTTCTGCAAAATAGACTGCATTATTTTCTCAGTGTATGAGGATAGAGATGGGGTTGGGTGCACATGAATTTTGCTTCAAAATCGAGCTCAGTTGTGCACTAGAAGAGGCTTTTTATAAAGATAAAATTAGAGTTTTCTAATGGCAAGGACCATAGATTGTTTCAGCTTCAGGCAAACTTGAAAATCATCTAGTCTAATCTCTGAATCAAACAATTTATTTTTAATGATAAGGAAACAGTCAAAGAGAGTATAAGGTGGATGGAAGTGTCCTGTTCAAGATCTCAGAATAAGAAAATAGAAGTATCAGTTTGGAATAACACCAGGATCACCACTTCCTTCATGGAGTTTTCAGCCCAGCTACAGAAATGGCATAAACATAAACCAGTAAAGTAGCAGTGGCCTAGGTATGCTTATATTATTCAACTGGTAATACAGGCAAGAACTACAGAGATTCCCTGGAAGCAGGGCCAAACAAGGAAACTGCATGGAGGACATAAAGGCTTGAAGTAATTTGGCATGACAATGAGACAATGACATTTAAATTCTCAAAGAAGCACCAGGGCAGTACATATGCAGGGGATATTGGCCAAAATTTGGGATCAGTGTCAAGTAGAGCAAAATTGTATTTAAATGGGTAAGAGTGGAAGGAAGTGCTGATAACAGGGAAAGTAAGAAGGGATAGTAGGAGGTATGCTGGCACTCTGCCACAACAGTGCATTGGTAAAGAGGAAGAAATGTCCTGCTCTGAATGCCATCTCAGGATATGTAACATTTTTAGATTCTAGAATTATATGAATTAAGGCTAAGCCATTTGACCTTTATTCTGTAGGCAAGAGCAAGGTATTGGGAGTATCTGTGAAGCCTTTTCCACAATTTCTTCTACTTAACTATTTTGCATGTTTCTAAAGGAGCTCTGGTAGCATAGTGGCTAAGACACTTGCCTGCTCACCAGAAGGCTGGCAGTTCAAACCCACCAGCCACTCCTCGGAAGGAAGGTTGGGCAATCCTACTTCCGTAGTGATACTGCCTCGGAAACCCAAGGAGGGGTCGCTATGAGTCAGGGCTGACTCCAGGGCACATAACAACAACAACAACAACAAAGTAGCAACTTACACATTGTTTCTTATTTGTGTCTGTCTTTTCTGATACACTTTGTTATTTGGGCAATTACTTTATCTGAATAATCTTGATGATTCTTATATTAGCACAATTTTCAGAAAATACTAAATGTCAAAATTATTAAAGGAATAAATAAATGAATAATAATGTATACAGTGTATACAGTGAAGGAGCTCTGGTGGTTCCTAAAGTAGTTCCTAAGGCATTTGACTACTAACTAGAAGGTCAGTGGTTCAAACTCACCAGCTGCTCTGTGGGAAGAAGATGAAACAATCTATTTCTGTAAAGATTTACTACCTTGGAAACCCAATGGGGGTTACTATGAGTCAGAATCAACTTGATGGCAGTGGGTTTGGTTTCTTTGGTTTACGTATACGGTGCTCTCCAGTTCTCTCCTTTAATTCTCACCTTGCCTTGGTATGCAGCTCTAATTACTATTCATATTTTGAAGATGATGAAGCTGTTGTTCAGAAAGTTTAATTGTCCAAGATTATGCAAGTAGGAAGTGACAGAAGAAGGAAATCTTGGTTCCATATTTCGGTGTTATTTCCATCACATCATGCTACAAATAAGTGTACCTAGAAAATGATGGAGGATAATTTATTTAAAATTAAAACTTACTTTTCTCATGAAGACCCAGCTATTCTTCTATTATGCAACTACTAAACTAATGTATAACAATGTCTACCATTTGTCCAGCTGAATAGGACCATCAGTTTTATTCACATCAACATCCCATTGGGGACAAAGTCTTGGAGTAGGTAGAATTAAGGTATAAACAAGGACCTTGGAACCACAGAAGAGGGAACTATCCATTCTGAAAGAAGAAAGCTCAGGGATTTCTGCTAAGAGCAAGGTGACAGACCAGAACCTGGGAACATCAATAAGAACATGAAATGCTAAGAAGGGATGAACAATTTTCATGATTAGATGAAATTATTTGACTCTAAAAGCAAGAATGTGTGAATGTAGGAAAACAGAGGGTTGGCATGGGAAATAGATGGTGGATAGTTGGGAGAGATCAGTGAGCCTAGAAACATGGGTTGATCATAAATAATTGGATACATCATGCTGAGTTTCAACCTGACACTGTAAGCATGGGAGTTGTGGTCATGTGTAAGCCAGGGAATGAGCAAAACAGACTTGCATTTTAGAAAGACTATCTTCTAACTTTGTGAAAATTAGACAAGCCCTGAGACAGGATCGATTTTGCAGAGGTAATTACAATAATCTAGATCTGCATTTCTGAAACTGTGTTGGATGTTTGGAATACCTGTGGTTATTGTTAAAATGCAGTTTCTAATTTTGCATTTCTAAGAAGCTCCCCAAATATTCAGCAAGAAAGGGCTAAACGTCAGATGAGAAGAAACCAAACAAAAGCCTTGGTAGTAAAATTGGAGAGGAGAGGATGCCTTTGAGACATTTCTGAAGACCTAGGAAAACCAAACTCTACCTATGTTCATTGTCTAGCCTTGTTCTATCAGGTGTTCCCTGATATCTTTAACCCATAAGTCTACTTCTGTACAGAGAATTTGGTGTGCCACAAACTATTTGGACATTCAAATGGGTTTTGTAAAATAGAAATTTATCTTATGCATGTATTTCCTGGCTCATCTATGAAATTAAAATTTCCTAAGAGTCACAGACTTTTATCATTAGTTTCCTGCTTCTCTCCAGTAAGGGAACTCTGGTAACATAGTGCCTAAGGCACTTGACTGCTAACCAGAAGGCTGGCGGTTCAAACCCACCAGCCACTGTTCAGAAGGAAGATAGGGCAATCTACTTCCAGAGTGATACTGCCTTGGAAACCCAAGGAGGGGTCGCTATAAGTAGAGTCTGAATCGATGGCACATACCAACAAAAATCCCTCCAATAAGCACATACTAGATGGCAGACAACAACAACAACAGTTAGTACTAACAAATAGTTGTTAAACTTAGAATGTTCTGAAAACAAGTTAGAATATTGTTTTGTTATGTTAAAGGTAAATTATATTTTGGTGTTGGGGAAGATGTGAAATTCACAATTAAATCTGATCTCTAAACCAATATTTTATGTTCAAGAATCCTTTTGTAGTGAAAAACTATTGAGTTTATTTTGCTTAATAGAATGAGATATTCATTAGGAAACTCTCTGCCCCATGATATTGCTTCAGATGTTTAAATCTAAATTAGGCTTTCAGTATAAACCTATGTGCATGTACAGCAAAATGTGGAGCCCCTGTTTGCAGTTCAGAATGAAAATCTAAGAATGTAAGAGTTAAGTGCAGATAAATTGAGTTGTGGCCCTTTAAAAGTGATAAAAGTCTAATAGTGGGATTGACAATAGCTGACATCTTTTTCCTCAAGAAAATGGAAACAAATTGGTTCTAAATTCAATTGAGTTAACTTTGATTCTGTGAAATTGCTTTAGCTCCTTCAGCTGGTAGAGACTGGGCATGAACTTGACTCAGTCCCTAATGATAAAATGTCCTTTTGTTTCTGTGAGTCTGGAATTTAGGGGGAAAAAATTTAACAACTATATGGTTTAAGTAAAAGATCATGATGTTTAGAGTTAGTTGGATATGGGTTAAGGCCCCCTATTAAATACCAGAATTTTTGAGTAATTATGGGCAAGTTAGGTAACTGTGTACATAACTTCATCAGTAAAAATGGTGATATCCATATTTATGAGGCTTAATTGGGACATGCAGCAGACACTGTTTAGATTTTTTTTTTTTTTCCCCCAATGTAGTCCTTTAAAATTATGACTTCTCTTGAGCCCAAGAATCAGGATATGGGGGGCAACACAAAGTTCTGAATGATCATAATTGTAATACAAATTATTTTTTTAATTTGTAATAAGTTAAACCATAAATTTGGATCAAATTCGTTATAAATATATGAAATAGCTTAGTTGTCAAAATGTGGACAATATAAAACTAATTCTGCTTTATTCTCGATGGTAGTGCAGGTAGAATATTGTATTGTATAGTCTGCCACCTTTTGGCTGGATAAAAGCAAATGAAGCCTTTCCTGGTGGATAGGGTTGATGAAACAATACTGATATGTCAGTCTTCCCAGTGCAATCACCTTCCACATAAACTTTGTCTTTCTTAAAGCAAATCTGTCTCTCATTCTGGCCTTTAGCAGTTTCCTCTTTGGAAATATAGGACTTTTTAATTTATATTTTAATGCCATATTCGTAGTTGGTGTGGTGTTTGGCCTGGTGTAATTTTTGTAACCTCTTTGAGTCTGAATGGGAGCTCTGGTGGCATAGTGCCTAAGGCATTTGACTGCTAACCAGAAGATTGGCAGTTCAAACCCACCAGTCACTCCTCGGAAGGAAGATTGGGCAATCTACTTCCATAGTGATACTTCCCCAGAAACCCAAGGAGGGGTCAATATGAGTCAGATCCAACTCAATGGCAGTGGGTGTGGTTTGGTTTGGTTTAAGTCTGAATTAGCCAATCCCAAATTCCTGTGTCCTAGATACGGGAAGCTCTGGTAGCATAGTGGCTAAGACACTTGCCTGCTCACCAGAAGGCTGGCGATTCAAACCCACCAGCCACTCCTCAGAAGGAAGGTTGGGCAATCCTACTTCTGTAGTGATACTGCCTCGGAAACCCAAGGAGGGGTCGCTATGAGTCGGGTTTGACTCGACTGCACATAACAACAACAACAACAAGATACGGCTCATGAGTATTTTAATGGATTAAATGCCTATTTATGAGTAAAGGGATTTCTTATCAGAAACATTCTTAGTGAATTTAAGAAAAACTACTTGAAGAAAAATACAATGGTTATAACAAAAGAGATATGTGAATGAAAGGATTTTGTGATGTAATTTAGTCTATCCACTCACCTTGTGTGCTGATGATAGTTACAAGAACAATATCAATAACCTTATTTCATATTATGGCTTACACTTTTATACAACATATAACATGTATTTTTCAGTATTTTACCTAATTTAATGATGCTTAAATCATCCTGAATTCATTGATCAAAACCCAACTCTATGATCTATGTATGTAACCTTCATTCATTTCTATATATTCAATGAATATTTATTGAAAATGCAATATGTGCCAAGTACTCTACTAAATCTGTTGTTGTTGTAGTTAGGTGCCGTCGAGTTGTTTCTGACTCATAGTGACCCTATGCACAGCAGAACGAAACACTGCCCGATCTTGCGCCAGCTCCACGATCTCTGCTATACTTGAGCCCATCATCGCAGCCACCATGTCAATCCATCTCGTTGAAGGCCTCCCCCTCTTTCATCTACCCTCCACCCTACCAATCATGACATCCTTCTCCAAGGAATGGTCCCTTCTGACAACATGACCAAAATAGGTGAGACGAAGTCTGGCTATTCTCGTTTCCAAGCAGCATTTCGGGTGCACTTCTTCTAGGAGAGATCTGTTAGCTCTTTTAGCAGTCCATGGTATTTTCAGCATTCTTTGCCAGCACTACAACTCAAAAGCATCAACTCTTCTTTGTTCTTCCTTATTCATTGTCCAGCTCTCAGACACATATGAGGCAATTTGAAATATCATGGCTTGTGCAGGCACACCTTAGTTAGTACTCAAGGAGACATCCTTGCTCCTCAGCACTTGAAACAGTTCCTTCACAGTTGACTTTCCCAATGCTGCACATCACCTAATGTCCTGACTGCTATTTCCATTGGCATTGATTGTAGAACCAAGCAACGGGAATTCTTTGACAACTTCAATCTTCTCTCCATTTATTGTGAGGCTGCTCATTGGTCCAGTTGTGAGGATTTTTGTTTCCTTTATATTGAGATGTAATCCATAATGTATACTATATTCTTCCACCTTCATCAGTAAGTGCCTCAAGTCATCCTCACTTTCAGCAAGCAAAGTTGTATCGTCTGTATATCTCAGGTTGTTAATGATTCTTCCTCCAATCCTGATGCCGTGTTTTTCTTCATATAGTCCAGCTTCTTAGATTATTTGCTCAGCATATAGATTGAGTAAGTATGGGGAAAGGATACAACCCTGATGCACTCTCTTCCTGATTTTAAACTATGTAGTGTCCCCTTGTTCTGTTCGAACAACAGTCTCCTGGTCAAGGTACAGGTTCCTCATGAGTACAATCAAGAGTTTGGGAATTCCCATTCTTCTCAATATTATCCATCATGTGTCATGATCCACACAATCAAATGCCTCTGCATAGTCAAGAAAACATAAGTAGACATCTTTCTTGTATTCCTTGTCTTGAACCAAGATCCATCTGACAACAGCTATGATATCCCTTGTTCCACATCCTCTTCTGAATCCAACTTGTATCTCTGGAAGTTCTCTGTCAATATACTGCTGCAACGTTTATGAATTTTCTTCAGTAATATCTTACTTGCATGTGATATTAATGATATTATATAATTTCCGCAATCTGTGGGATCACCTTTCTTTGGAATGGGTACAAATATGGATCTCTTCCAGTCAGCTGGCCAGGTAGCTGTCTTCCAAATCTCTCGGTATAAAAGAATGAGTGCCTCCAATGGGGCATCAGTTTGTTGAAATATCTCAATGGGTATTCCATCAATTCCCAGAGCCTTCTTCTTCGCCAATTCTTTCATTGCAACTTTGACTTTCTCCTTTAGTGCCATTGGTTCTAGATCATATGCCACTTCCTGAAATGGATGAAGATCAACTAGTTCCTTTTGTACAGTGATTCTGTGTATTCCTGCCATCTTCTCTTGATGTTTCCTGCATCATTCAATATTTTGCCCATAGAATCTCTCAATATTGCAACTCAAGGCTTAAATTTTTACTTCAATTCTTTCAGCTTGAGAAATGTTGAGCATGTTCTTCCCTTTTGGTTTTCAAACTCCAGGTCTTTGGACATTTCATTATAATAATTTGTTTTGTCTGCTAGAGCTGCTCTTTGAAATCTTTGTTCAGCTCCTTCATTTTGTCATTTCTTCCATTGACTTTAGCTTCTCTCCACTCAAGGGCAAGTTTCAGAGTCTCTTCTGTCATTCCTTTTGATCTTCACTTCTTTTGTTGTCCTTTTAGTGATCTCTTGCTTTCTTCAAGGATAATGTTCTTGATATCCTTCCACAATTCTTCTGGTTTTCGGTCATTGGTGTTCGATGCATCAAATCTATTCTTTAGATGATCTCTAAATTCAGGAGGGATATATTCAAGATCACATTTTGGCTCTTTTGGACTTATTTTAATTGTCTCCAACTTCATGTTGAACTTGCATATGAGCAGTTGATGGTCTGTTCCACAATCAGCTCCTGGCCTGGTTTTGGCTGAAGATATTGAGCTTTTCCACCGCCTCTTGCCACAGATGTGGTCAATCCGATTCCTGTATGTTCCATCTGGTGAAGTCCACATGTTGAAGAGGAATGGCGTGGCATTCATCATCACAAAGGATGTTTCAAGATCTGTATTGAAGTATAGTGATAAATTACTATGCAACTTTATCCTTACTAACTCTAGGAATAGAAAAATCACCAAAACAGAGTTTTCTCTGTTCTCAGGGAACTTCCCCTCTAATAGAGGAAGAAAGACAGTGAAGAAACATATACACCAAAAAAAAAAAAAAAAAAAAAAAAATCCAAAGTCTCTGCCATTGAGTCAATTCCGACTCATAGGGACTTCTTTTGGGCTTTCAAGGCAGTAACCCTTTACAGTAGATTGCCCAGTCTTCCTTCTGAGGAGTGGCTGGTGGATGTGAACTGCCAACTTTCTGGTTAGCAGTCAAATGCCTTAGGCACAATGCCACCAGAGCTCCAAAACAAATTAACAAACAAACAAAACATTGCCATTCAGTCGATCAGGGACTTATAGTAACCCCCATTGGGTTCCCAAGGCAGTAATTTTTATGGAAGTGATTATCCAATCTTCCTTCCATGTAGTGTCTGATGGATTTGAACCATTATCCTTCTGGTTAGAAGTCAGAAGCCTCAGTCACTGTGCTACCAGAACTCCAAATTAGAGGTTAAATTGGAGAAGAGCTGTCCTGACAAAACAAGTAAAAAGGGCCTCAGTGGGAGGATGATTGGCTTATTTGAAAGAAAGAAATTAAGCCACTGTGGATACCACAGAGCAAGCCAGGGGATAAGGGTAAGAGAAGAGATCATAGAGACAAGCAAGAGGTAGAATTTGGGCCATGTAGGCTGTGGTGGGCATCTTTGATATTTTGTGAATTAAGTGGAACCCTTTGCAGTTTTAAGCATATTACTTACAAAATCCGTTTACTATTGTAACACTTCAATTTACTACTATCAACACTCTGATAGCTCTTGGAGAACAGCTTTGGAAAAGTACAGTTGAAGGAAAGTAGGATGACCACATAATCTACTATTTAAGCCAGGGCACTTTTTTGTTTTTTCCTTTTTATTGTGAGTTGGGTGAAAATTTGCAGAGCAAATACCCTTTCCATATAGCAGTTCACATACACGTTGTCTCATGACATTGACCACAATTTACCACAATGCAACATCTCCCCTCCCACTTCCTCCTGACAGTTATCTCTTCCCTGTGTCCATCCCTCCATGCATTCCTGTCCCTTGAGCTGTATCCCTATGCATAAGCAGCCCTTCTTTCTCCCATGCTTGTTCTCTCCAAGGAGTGTACCTACCACAGGGAAATGTTCAACTCATATGCCTGTCCATTGTTTGGCTGGAAGCCACAGCACACATTTAATTCCAGACCTGAAGGGCAGCTAGGGGCCATAGTCTCAGTGGTTCCACCAGACTCCATCAGGCCAGCAAACCTGGTCCCCCCTCCTTTTTTTTTCCAAATGATTTTGAGTTTTATTCCACATTGTTCTCCCTCTCTATCCAGGATCTCCTACATAGATCCTCTTCCAAGTGGTTGACTTGGTAGGTTCCAAGTAGGTTCCAAGTAGCCGGGCACCATCTAGTTCTCATAGTCTTAGAGGCTGCAGATTGGATGGTGTACCAGTCACTAGGACTAATTTTTTCCATAAATGTTTGGTTTTCTTCATTCTTCTTAGCTCTAGATGAGGAGAGACCTGTTGTTGTATCTAGATGGCAGCTTGCTAGCTTTTAACATCCCAGTCGCTACTCACCACAGTAGGAGGTGGAACAATGTTTTGTGTAGTATGTTATGCCAACTGAGCTTGGTGTCCTCAAGCCAGTACACTTTTGAGAGTGAAAATTGACATCATTAATAATTATGACAGAGGTTTTTTTGTTGTTGTTTTGTTTTTGGTTTGAGATATAATAGAGATTGTCCTGGGAAAACTGGGATGTGTGTTTACCCTGAGGAAGGGAGACCAGTTCAATTTTTGTACAACAGTCCACAGAAGAGGTGCTGGTAAGGTGGCATGCTTTGTGCTTGCACCAGATGTTCTCCATTAGCCGTTTGGATCCATGCGTCACATTTCCCACCCTGCTCTGTGTCCCAGGACCTGACTTGAAGAGTCATCTTCATAGAGGTCTTTATTCTATGACTTCAGACTTAATATAGTCACAAGAGAAGCCCAAGAGAAGAGGTAGGGGGAGGGACTTGGTTCTTTCAGTCCCAACAGCTGCCACTGCTAGTCCAAGGTTTCTGTACCATCCTTTATGTTTTCCTAATGCCCCCAACCATGCCTTTGTAGCTATTATTATGTAGTATTATAGTATACATAATTTCTTAAGGGAACACTGGGGAAACAAGGAGGATACTTTTGTTTCTGACCCCCCCTAAACTGGAATTTATTAGTCAGCCCTTGAAAGGAGGTATTCAAGACAAATCTTAAAATGTTATGTTTTTCAACTGCAGCCTGAAAGGCCTGTTTTATATTTCAAAATAGGTTACAGGATGCCTTTATAATGAGGAGAGTTTCTCAGCAAAGTCAGCTCCAGATTGTGCCTTTGCCTTTCAAGGAGGTTTCCTTATTTGCACACCACTGAAAGGGTGTCACCTCAAGAAAGTTGCAAAGAAGAGGCACAGCTGATTGATGTTGAAGCATAGTTTTGTGATGTTGAAAAAGAGGAGATCAGAGTAAGATTGATTAAATCAAAAATAGTTTCTTAAACTCAGGGTGAACTAGAAATCGAGTTTGGGGCAGTTGAAATGCAAAATAGCTTCCTGGGGAGGCTCTGGATCATAGGCAAGCTGCGTATTTGTTGCAATGACCTTGGAGAACTGCATAATCCAGGGACTCCTAGTTGTGGTCCTTACAATGTCATGGAGAGCAAGGATCAAGGGCATTAATGTGACTGTAATCTCAGTAGTGCTACACTACATTGTTAGGGAGCCATCCCTTTAATCTCCATATTCTAAGCCCCTCACATAGTACCTAGCAATGTTTTAGGAATTTATAAATACATATCAGGCAAATAAACAATGAATGAAGAAATCAATAATAAATGAATTGTAGGATACAGTAAGATAAATACCTTCCATGAAGTTTACCAGCTGTAGTCGAGTTGATTCCAAATCATGGCAACCCTGGGTGTTACAGAGTAGAGCTATACTCCGGAAGTCTTTTTTTTAAAACTATAATCTTTACTGAAGCAGATCACCAGTCCTTTCTTCCATGCTACTGGGTAAGTTTAACCACCAACTTTTCTCTTAGTAGTCAAACACAAATTGTTCACATTATGTAGGAACCCTGGGATTTATTATCTCTAAATTCAGTTAAATTAGGAAAAAGAATAAGTCAGAATGAATAAATTGCTTGTCATTGTGTAAATGCCTAAACAAATGCCTACTTGCCCAATATTTTTCATATTCAACCTGTTTCTTTGAATTAATGATTCCAGTAATAAGTCTTAATGTTGTGATGTTGTCATAGTGACAATACCATTTATTTTTAATTCAAAATGCTGAATGGCATGCTTTTTTGATTAATAATGTTAAAAATTATTTTCCTATCAGCGTTTGGGGAAGAACTTAATAACATTTTAAAAGACAAATGATTATATCTTAAAGAGTGAAGAGAACAGAATTTCCAATGAGTTTCCCAAGAAGAGATGGCTGATATTCTTTAGAGATAAGGTTTTTCACAATAGCAGAAGGAGGTTGTAGGGTAGAGAAGTGCCAGGGTCATGGGAAGGAGAGTTGCCTTTCATTCTGTTTTTACAGGAATTAAACCAGTTGTTCTGACACTCAGATTGTAGAGAACCCCAGATTTACCTGTAGTTTCCACTTCCTTTATTATAGAGAAATGAAAGCACAGCAGCTAATTAGACAATGTCACATGGTAGTTGATGCTTTTTTCTTCTCATCTGACACTAACTCTCCTAGCAGGTGACAGATCTAACTGGTCAAAATTAATTTACTCTTCACACTATGTTGTTGCTGTTAGCTGCTGTTGAGTTTGCCCCCAACTGGTGGCGACCCCATGTACAACTAAACAAACTATTGCCCAGTTCTGTACCACCCCATGATTTGTTGAATATAGGACAATTGTGGTCTAAAGGGTTTACACTGGTGGATTTTCAGAAATAGATCACTAGGCCTTTCTTCCTAGTCTGTGTTTGTCAGTAAGTTCCAATGAAACCTGTTCTACATTATAGTAACACACAAGCCTCCACTCACAAACAAGTGGTGGCTGCACATGAAGTGCTTTGTCCAGGAATTGATTCCAGGTCTGCTACATAGAAGGTAAAAATTTTACCCCTAAACCACCATTGGCCCCTTCACACTATAAGTGCTTAAAATCTAAGCAAAGGGCTTAAGCTTAAACTGATCTATCACACTCTGCACATAAAAATAAAATAAGCTTTCTTGATTCTTCTGCTCTTTGTCAAAATTGGTTCCAGTCCAAACTGGGAATAAGTTTTACTTGTCTACCTTTGCAGGTACTTGCCTTGATACTTGTCTTTTTTTTCCCCCTCCTGTCTGATACTCTATGCTGCCCCTCCCCAGAAACTCACTGCCCCCCTAATTCTCTCCTATTTCTTATCTTGAGGATAGGCTTTGAGATCATTCATTTGCTCCTTAAGATAAATGTAAGTTTCTAGGTTAATTCTTTCAGGAGTATTAACATTAAGCTTTACCTCATCACTGCCCTTCAACAAATAAATTTGAAGTATCAGAAAAGAGAACAATGGGGACTTCCGGTAAGATGGCAGACAAGTTACACAGACACACTTCAACAAAGAAAAGAGAAACCATTGACAGAGATACAGAAAATAATCCTGGAGTTCTGAGCTTTGAAAGGACTTATACAGAGATTAGGCACCAACTAGTGGAAATACCTGATTGAAAACAGTGGGTACAGAAATGGATGGAGCTGCAGTCCATCAGCTGCTCTGATGGCACCAACAACCTGAATATTTCCAAGTGGTGTTGGGACCTGAGAACTGACCTAAAGATAAACCCTGGTTGCCAAGGTCTACAGTGACAACTGCTCTAGTGGCCTATGACTAGGAAAGGAAATAGCAAGAAGGGAGACAACCTGAGTTGTGGACTCTCAGCTGTCCAGACGGTGCAGCCATTTTGATTGTTTCCAAGTAGAGACCATTTTGGATATTTAAGGTGAATGAGGGTGCAGCCATTTTGAATGTTTATAAGTGGCAGCCACTTTGGATATTTCAAGTGACTGAGGGCACAGTTATTTTAAATATTTACAAGTGGTGGCCATTTTGGATATTTAAAGTGACAGCATTCTCATTCAGATTCCAAGGACCTAAGAATAAGCTCTGTTTATGAAAAATGGCAGGGACATATGGGAAGCTGACAATGGAAAAGGAGAGAGGTGGTGAGTGCATAAGTGCTGCCAACTAGTGAATAGAGGAGCATAGTACTCTGGTTACATAGATAACATACAAAGAAAACAGATATTGTGGTCAAGTCACTCCAACATACAATCACCAATTAAATATAAACACAAAAATGTCACAATGTCTCAGAGGCAACAGATCATCACAGCCAACAAAAAAGAAGCAAGATAAAGCAAGAGAAACAAGAAACCAAGATAAAGGTGCAGAACACATCCCTTTGGAAGAAGCAGCATTAGAACTCCCTGATAAGGAATTCAAAAGAAATATATTTAGGTTCCATCAAAGGACTGAAAGACAGATCAAGGAAAATACTGACAAAATTAAGGAAAACACGGACAAAACCCTAGAATTTTGAAAGACAACACAAGAACAAATTGACAAAATAAATGAAAAATTAGAAATGATACAAAATCTACAGGTAGAAATCCAGAAGATTAATACTAAATTGTCAGAAAGAGTTAACACATTGAATGGGCAAAGGAGTAGAATTGAATCAATGGAAGACAGAATTAGTAAGATGGGACAAAAAATAACCTCAATACTTGTTTAGAAAGGGATCAATAAGAAAAAAGATCAAAACAAAATGAAGAAAGCTTGAGATTCATGTGGGATACCACCAAAAGGAATAACCTACATGTAATCAGAATTCCAGAACAGGAAAAGAAAAATAAAACCACAGAGAAAATTGTCCAAAATTTGTTGGAAGAGAATTTTCCTGGTATGATGAAAGATGAGAATACATCCATTGAAGAAGTCCAACAAACCCTCCAACAAACTCCCCAACAGGATAGACTCCAAAAGAAAATCACCAAGACATATCATCATCAAACTCACCAAAACCAAAGACAAGGAAATTATCCTGAAAGCAGCATGGAAAAAACAAAAAGTTACTTGCAAGGGGCAATAAGACTAAGCTCAGATTTCTTGACAGAAACCATACAGGAGGGAAGACAATGGGATGGTATATATAAAACAATGAAAGAAAAAGAAAATTCCAACCAAGAATTATATACCCAGCAAAATTGCCCCTTAAATATGATGGTGAAATTAGGACATTTCCAGATAAGCAGAAATTAAGGGAATTTGTTAAAATCAGACCAACCTTAAAAGAGATGCTAAAGGGAGTCCTTTGGACAGAGAAGCAACAGCAGCCAACAACAACATGATAATTTAACCCAGAAATCAACCCAGTTATGGAAGTATCCAAAGTAAATAAGCCTACAAGATTGTAAACAGGGGACCAGAGACATCAGTTGATGGATAAGGACAACTACAAACCAAAAAGAGGGGAAAAAAATGTATATGTACAGAACTTCTAAATGGTAGGGAAGTCAAGACAACTGCAAGATAGAATGAGCTGTTCTAAACTTGGGAAGAAAATTATAAATCATAGGATAATCTCAAAGAGAAATGATAAACCTTCACATCAAAATAAAAAAAGAAGACCAGTACAAACATTATCAAATATCAAAACAATAGCAATGAAGGAAGTTATAACATGACTCAGAAACAAAATGAGCACGGCACAGAAAATTATATGGGGCAAAGAAATTAGGAACACCATGAAAAAGCACATAAAAAAATGACAGCAATAAATTCATACTTGTTGATAATTACACTGCCAAAAGAGTAAAAAGTGAAATTACAGATTGGGAAAAAAATTTAGCAGCAACATATCTCTAAAATTTATAGAAAGGACATATCTCTAAAATTTATAGAAAACTCTAACAGCTCAACAACAAAAAGACTAATCCAATTTTAAAATGGGCAGAAGACATGAACAGACCCTTCACCAAAGAGGATATTCATGGGACCAGCAAATACATAAAGAAATGTTCACTATAATTAGCCATCGGAGAGATGCAAAACAAAACAACAGTGAAATACCATCTCACTCCAGCACTAATGGCAAAGTTCAACAAGACAGAAAATAACAAATGCTGGTGAGGATGTGGAGAGATTGGGACTCTCATATACTGCTGCTGGGACTGTCAAATGATACAACCACTGTGGAAAACAGTATGATGATACCTTAAAAATCTGGTATTAGAAATGCCATTTGACCCAGCAATCCCAATACTAGGTACATATCCTAAAGAAGTGAGAGCCAGGACAAGAACAGATATAAGCACACCCGTGTTCATCACAGCACTATTTACAATAGCAAAAAATTGGAAACAATCTACGTGCCCATCAACAAAAGAATGAATAACCAAACTATAGTACATACACACAATGGACTACTATACAACACTAAAGAATAATATAGAATCTGCAAAACATCACTTAACATAGATAAATTTGAGGGCATTATGCTGAGTGAAGTAAGTCAATAAGAGAAAGACGAAGATAGTATGAATTCATTATTATAAAAAGTCAAGGAAAGGTTTATACATGAAAGGACACTTGCATAGTGCCTAAAGGCACTTGACTGCTAACTAGAAGCCTGCTGGTTCAAACCCACAAGCCACTCCTCGGAAGGAAGGTTGGGCAATCTACATTTGTAGTGATACTACCTCAGAAACCCAAGGAAGGGTCACTATGAGTCGGGTCAGACAACAGCACATAACAACAGGGATGGGAGGAGAGGGAAGAAAACACTGAAAAAAAAAAAGCATTGACCCTTGTCACTTTAATTTTGTGTATTTCACTGTACATAAACTGTATTTCAATAAAATGTATTAAAGAGAGAGAGAGAGTAATGATGTTACATGTGCCCTATTCTCTGTCCTTTAAGTCATAACACATTGTCAGGCACCTACTGTGATTTGAGACAATGCCTAGAGATTTCTCCACATGTTTCTTTTTGTATGGACTAAGAAAGACACTGACATCTTTGTTGTTAATCCTATATATCTTCTTATTAATTATTTTAACTCAGACTAACCTTGGCTTTCAAAACAGTAGAAAAAGTGGCATAATTTAAGAATGAGGAACAACTATGTAGATCACCTTTTTTTAGAATTAATCTTTTCCCAAATCACAAACCTAATAAATGAAGACTTTCAACTAGAACAGAGATCTCTCATCTTATTGGCCCCATTTCTTTCCAAAACCTTCACATTGGGGCACTGGGTCTCTTCTTGTCCCCAAAATTTTACATGGAATATTCTTTTTCTTGTATTGAACTACATATTTGGTATGTTACTATATGCAAAATACCTAAATAGGTAGACTCTAGATATAGTTATCCAGCTATTATTCAGCTATTTCTGGTGAAAGAGTTTCTTTGCTCCAATTATCTGAGTAACTGAAGTACATAGACTCAATCTGAGTGTATACCCAGAGCTAATGCTCAAACCATTTTCTTCCTCCTTTCTGAGTGATAAAAATTTTAAAAGAACAGGAAAAGCATTAAATGGAATATATTTTTGCTGTCGTTTGAAGGTCTGTAATGAGAACAGGAAATACATAATTGAACAGAGAGTAGTACAAGGTAAGTCATCAAGGTAATAAATTGAAACACACAGTCATGCAAAGTAATAAACTGGAACACTTTTGTATAAGGTCAGGTGTGTTTCTTTGAAGTTGGACTGCAATTTGCCTTCTCTAGCATGGAACTGTCTTCTGATTCTGCATGCTCATTGATCTACCGTCATTTAAGGAGGTAAAGGGTAATCAACAGGTGATATCAGAAAATTTGCTCTGGTATCCACAGGGCTAAAGATCAGCAAGAGTCTTGTGCATGCAAAATTAGATTTCTTTTTTCTTAAACTGATGGTCAGACTGGGCTCAATTTACATCATGACATATTAATAGGTGTCTTCATATTGTCCCTTGATTTTATTGCTTATAAATAGGAACAATAACGTTAACCAGTAAATTCTATTCCACTGCACAGTGCAAAAATATGGATTCTAATTCCAGATCTACCAAGATTCATTATATGAAAAATAAATCTATTTTAAAACCAATAATCAAACCCATTGTCATTGAGTCTATTCTGACATACAACAACCCTATAGGATGGATTAGAACTACCCAATACAGTTTCTAAGGTTGTAATCTTTATGAAAGCAAACTGTCACAACTCTCTACCTTCCAATTCTTTATTCTATCCCACCCCCCCACAATTCATGGGGGTGTTAAGAGTATGAATGGAATGAAGCAAAGGACATTTTCTGGGAACTCCTGGAAAGAAGGATAAAACTAAATCTATAATTTACAAAGTAGTTAAGGTCCTGTGGACATAAAAATTTCTAGCAAGTGTCAAAAAACAAAACAAAACAAAAAATGTCCAATTAGCATGAGAATTTTTCCTCGTAATATTTGATGAACTTGACTTCTAGCTGGGATAGAACTACTGCTAACATTTCATTACTTAATGACTTTCAGTGAAATCTCAAAATGTTTTATACACAATACTGCAGCCTTGGAACTGATCTTTGAAGAAGTCTTGAAAGAACATGATTTGGCATTCCAGAGATGGATGGGGCACCTGTTAGGAACAATCTAGTAATGATGCCTTTATTGGATCTCTGTTTAGTTCCTGAGGGAAACATACATCTGGTGTTTTAACTCATGGCACACTTTTCATGTCAGCCAAACTCCTCGGGGATACTATAACTCTGAATGACTTTGAGGGTTTATCTCCACTGATAATTTAATTATCCAGCTTATTTCTTTGGAACACCTACTATGTATTCAGCCCTGTATTAAGCACTCTGTGGCCTTGAAATGGGGACCTGTGACAATGAGTCATGTGCAAAGGGAGAAGTTGGGAGATGTCACAGAAAAAGACAGCAGGACTACTAGCCACAATATGTGAAGGATGTCATTGAGGATGAAAATACTTGATTTTAAGACCAACTTTCATGTTTAACTAATAGACCACTTATTTCCTATTCACTACAAGTCAGAGAATTTTTTTCCCTCCATTCTCACAAAGTGTTTGAGGATGAAATGAAAAAGGATATGTGAACAAGGTTAATAAATTTTGTGTTGTTGTTGATAGTTGCTGTCAAGTCAGCTTCCGAGTAAAGGCAATGTTATGTACAATAAAATGAAACGTTGTCTAGTCCTGTCATCCTCACAATCACTGGTATATTTGAGTCCATTGTAGCAGCCAACATGTCAATCCATCTTAGGGAGATTTTCCCTCATTTTTGTTGACCTTCTGTTTTACCAAACATGATGTCCCTTTTTTAGTAATTGATCTTTCCTGATGATATATCTAAAGGAAGCAAGACCATCTTCACTTCTAAGTAGCATCCTAGTTGTAATTCCTCTAAAACTGATTTTTTTTCTTCTTCTGGGAGTCCATTCTTTGCCACTGCAATTCAAATGTATCAATTGTCCTTCAGTTTTCCTTATTCATTGTCCAGCTTTTCCTACATATGAGATGACTGAAAATACCATGGCTTGGGTCAGGCATACTTTAGTCCTCAAAGTGACATCTTTCCTTTTAAAAACATTAAAGAGGTCTTTTGCAGTAGATTTTCCCATTGCAATATGTTGCTTGATTTCTTGACTGCTACTCTTTGAATGTATTGATTCTTGACTCAACTATAATGAAATCCTTGACAACTTCAATTTCTTTGCCGTTTATCATGGTGTTGGTCCAGTTCTGAGGATTTTCCCTGTAAGTTCAGGTGTAATCCATATAGAAGGTTGTAGTATTTAATCATAGCATAATAAAAATATAAAACTATAATTAGAATTATATTCAGTCAGAAAAAAATTAGTGCATTAAACCTAAGTGAGTATGTAAGATATAAGGTGTACAGTTAACAGTGAATAATGTCCCAAAGATTTAAGAAAGGAGATCTTTTTGAGTAGATGTTAAGTCCAGAAAGCTGGAGACAAGTGTCAGTAACACACTCTTTATATTACCCAATACATTTGGAAAATCAAATTCTCTGCACCAATCTGTTGTTGGAAGTTAAAAGCAAAAAGGTATCTTGATAGTTATGTTCTTGTTATGTGCCGTCGAGTCTAATCTGACTCATAGCAACCCCTCCTTGGGTTTCTGAGGCAGTATCACTATGGAGGTAGATTGCCCAACCTTCCTTCCGAGGAGTGGCTGGTGGATTTGAACCGCCAGCCTTCTGGTTAGCAGTCAAGTGCCTTAGGCACTAAGCTACCAGAGCTCCTTGATAGTTATGAACATATATATAAACCAACTATTTCTCACTGGAGCAAAATTTTTACTTGACTTAAAAGCAGCATATGAGAAATGTGGTGTTTGTAAGGAACCAATTTGAAAACTTACAGGAATGTTCTATTGGTTGTTAATAACTGATATTCTTTCACAAGAAATCAGTGGTGTTGAGTGAATGACAATCATTTCCCTTATTACAGGGTATTTGCCATTTTGAGATGTTGCATGTCAACGAGACCTCAATGACCTTGCTAAGACTACAATAAAGAAAGAAGAAGCAAAGGGGACAGAATATATAAACTGGACATGGAACAAAAACATTTGGCTTAGTTTAGTTAAATTGAGGCTAAAGTTGAGGGTTGATCCCTATTCCATCTGCTTAGCTTTACCTACTTCCCTGACTACAGACCCTTCCAACAAACATGGGTACTCACCTTTAAATGGATATAGTCAGAGGCAAAGGAACCTTCACTCAAAGAACACAATGTATTGTTTAGAGTAACCTCTTTTAAAACCAAGGATAAAAATTTTTATTTTCAGCTGCACATTTTGGGAAATAACATTCTCTATAATTGTGGCTATCCTAGTATGCCAAGAATTTTATTGTTAAACCAAGCTGCTATCTCTCCCATTCTTCCTTTCACTTTTAGTCCTCAGCAGACCTGACTTTTTTGATTTCCCACAATGAGGTGCCAGCAGATGAAGATGACAGACATGATTCTATTAGGAAATATACAGAATCAAAAAAAGTGATTTGTGTTGATCTGACTGCCACATATAATCCATGTCATTTGTAGACCCTCAGATTCCTTATATTGCAAGTTGTTTTTCTCTATCCTTCTTTACAATCTTGGTCTTCTCATTAGGTCATTCATTGAACCATTCAATTAATATTTATTGAGTGCCAGACACTGTGCTAGACATGGAGATAAAATGGTGAGAAGAAGAGCAAATAAAATCTCTGTTCTAATAGAACTTTCCACCTAGTGAGATACACACACTTAATTAAATGATCACACAATTAAATCTAAATTTTCAACTGTGAGAAGTTCATCAAAGGAAAAGTATACAGTGTCTTGATCTAGGTAAGTGTGACTTGCCTTTTGCTAAATTTTAGGTCTCTTTATTTATTTCTAAATACACAATTTTGTATTCATTCCTACTTCTCAAAGTAAATTGGCTCTTGAGCCTTTAGAAGTTTGCACTACAGCTTTGTTTTTTTCCCTTGTTATTCCATTATTTGAGCAGTGGACACTGGGATTGGGAGACTCTCAGGCTCTTGCAATAATGTAGGAGAGTGCATGGAGCAGAAGCATCTCTGGGGAAAGCACACGATCTAACAGCTAGTTCAGATCAATTATTTACTCACTCTGTAACCTTGCATAATTTTCTTGTTCTCTAATCACAATTTCCTTACATGAGAAATAGGAATAACAATTATCATCCCTTTATTGTGCCTGTGACACTAATACACATGAAAGCAGTTTATAAATTGAGAAATGTAATATAAAAAATAAAGTAGAATTATTATAGTCATTTTTTTTTCATGGATATGTAATGGCAAAAGGAGAGCTGAAATGAGTAAACATAAAAATTCCATGGGCTTTTTCTTTTATCCCTTGCTTCCTGCCAGACAAGGAAAGGAAAAAAAAAGAAAAAAAAGCTCTTTTTCTACCCAGGCAGACCTTGTCACAGTAGATTTCTAGTTTATAGTGACCATGAATACCTCTGCACCAAAAAGTGGGGCATTTTCCCACCTGATATATGATATTTATTTTTATGAAAATCTATAATAATTATATTACTGTAAGATATAATTGTAATGCTTCAACAAGTAATGAGACAATAAAAGAAAATAAAGTGGTATTCTTTCAGAAATCTGAGGCATAGATTTATTCTACCCTTGTCTCACCTTTGTGAAAAATGGTGGCAGATTGGAGTTTCTTCTAGTTCTGATGGCTTTCAATGCAGGGTGAATAAATCTGTCCCCATGGGCCACCTTCTGAAAGGATGATCATCTAGATTCTAAAGATATTTATTTACCTCTGTCATGATTTAGAACCAAACTCCTCTTTCAAAGATTCCCCCACCCCTTTGCTGTTGATAACACACCCCCTGGATTTATATGGCTAAACCAACAGCAGATTTGTGAGTTCACATCATGTTGCTGGCACCACTCTAGGACACATTTATCACAGTTGTGCTTGGTGTTATTTGCATTGTATTTTTGCTGCCTACCTTGTTGAAACCATGTAGCTGTGGGCTAGTGGGCAGAGTGTCTGTCAGACATATCAGGAATGCAAAATGCTGCCTTTAAAATGAGGAAAGCAGAATCTAACCAAACTTAATATCGAATACAACTTAACCTGTAGTCTGATCTTTGCTGGCATTTTATCATGTGCCAGTAGAGGAAAGGTTCAAGGTCCTCTTAGCATGGCCTTTTGGAAGAAGCCACTTAGATAACAGGCCTTACAGGACAGGGGCAGAAAGGTCCAACTGGAAGCGTTGCTTCAAGATCATATTAGGGAAGTGGCTGGTTTGGGAATTTCAATATCAGGGAATTTATGTTCTATAAGTGATAAAATAACTTGAGCTAATAATTAGTCAGAATGTATCAAAAACAGTGTTAGGTTTCAGAAGAATCTAATAAGTAAGTTCAGGCTTATAGGGCTTCAGAGAAAGAAAAAGTGTTAAGTACATCTTGAGCAGAGTTTTCATATTTTCCAGCGATGACACTCTGCAATTCTTTGTGCCCTCCCCACTGTGAAATATTACTTTGAAAACAAAATAAAAAATTAACCCATCCCAAAGGCTATTTGCAAAATAAATAACTTCTTGTGCTCTGCTTATAAGAGCTTAAAATATGATGCAAATTCCTGGGGTTATAAAGGATTTTCTGTTTGTTTTTGTTTTGTTTTGTATTTAATTTATATGGAAACCACAAAGCCACGAGTAAATTTAATTTAAGTCTTAAGCAATATCTTAAATTTTCACTACAAAACTGATGCCTGGAGTGACAACTTCCGAGGAATCTGCTGCCTCAGCTGCTGTATCAAGATCTTCATTCTCTTGATGATCTCTTACCACCTTGACTCTTAATGCTGTTTTCCAGAAAGGCTGCTCCAGCTGCCTCTTGGCACACCATCCATGCCATGAAGTCTTCTAGTATACAGTGTTTTCTCCACTTCTGAACTCAGCCTTCTTGAGCCTCTCAGCCAGCAATTAATCACTCTGCCATGTGTAATCTTTTACCTTATGGTCTTTGTTATTGCTTAATATTGAATTGCTGTTTAGTGGTGATTGCTGTTTAAATGCCTTGTCTCAAAATCTAGATAGTAAATTGAGGGAAAGGAGCATATGTTATATATATTATAAAGGTGACATTGGGTGGACTTGAATTTCATATAGGATATTTCCTTGCCAGATAAACTTGGGATTTTTCTTTTTTAATGTTGTTGTTGTTGTTAAGTGCCGTCGAGTCGCTTCCGACTCATAGCAACCCCATGCACAGCAGAACGAAACACTGCCCGATCCCACGCCAGCACCACAATCCCTGCTATACTTGAGCTCATCATTGCAGCCACCGTATCAATCCATCTCGTTGAAGGTCTCCCCCTCTTTCGTTGACCCTCCACCCTACCAAGCATGACATCCTTCTCCAGGGAATGGTCCCTCCTTACAACATGACCAAAATAGGTGAGACGA
>NW_006921765.1:3453697-3469235 GCF_000298275.1 Orycteropus afer afer | reverse complement strand
CCCATCTTCCTTCCAAGGAGTGGCTGGTGGGTTTGAACCGCCAGCCTTCTGGTTAGCAGTCAAGTGCTTTAGGCACTATGCTACCAGAGCTCCCAAAGTTATCCATAGAGTCCAAGAATCAAGGAAAAGAGATGAAGGATTAGATGGAAGGAAAGGAGTGACTTTGTAAACCTGGAAGCATGGAGAGAAAGTAAGTTAGAGAGACAAGAAAGTTGGCAACCAAGAGATGTAGGAAAATAAAGTGAAAAATAAACCAAAAGAATAGTGGACAATAAAGCAGGTGAAAGAATATTTCAGAATTCAACCCTGTAACGTTACAGGTAATTGTGGTAGATGTTTCTTGTATGACTTTGACAGTAACAGAGTAAGCGTTAAGTGATACCAATTGCCACAGAAATTTCTACTGACCAACACTATAGTTTCTTTCCATCCCTTGCTAATTTCCATAATTACCTTAAGGCTATAATGGGAATAGGACAAGGCTGTCATGTTATAAATAGTTCTTAGATATAAGTCTGGTAGAGAAGGATCCTGGTGAGGATACTATTTCGGGGATTTGACTGCTAACCAGAAGGTTAGTGGTTCAAACCCACCAACCATTACTCAGAAGGAAGATTGGACAATCTACTTCCATAGAGATACAGCCTTGGAAACTCAAGGGGTTGCTATGAGTTGAACTGACTTGACAGCAGTGAGTTTTGTTTTAATATTTTTGGAGTTTGCTCAGTTCATTGCGCCCATTCTGCATCGTTAGCTACCCTGCAAATTAGTACTGAGACTCCTGAGGGAGACCTGGACTAAAGGTCTGAGAGTACAGATGCAATTCCACTGTAACACTAACAAAAATAATATGGTGATCACAATTCAGCTGGGCCTATATAATCTGAAGGAAGCGACATTTTGAAATACCTGTCATTTCAAGTTTTTGTTCCTGAACTTGGTTACATAGAGTCTTACATATAGTCTATCATAACATTTTCCTAGATGAACACCAAATGAAGGAAGGAAGGAAGAAAAGAGCAGAGGAAGGAGGAAACAGAGGAGGGAGGAAGAAATAGCCAATAACATTTGTATCCTTTGTTAGAGAGTGTATTTCTGTAATTTTTCTTCTGGAAGACTCATTGCTATTTTCTTCCATGAATAGTTGAGAATGAAATCACATCTTCTGGTCCCCTTCCTTAGCTGACTGAGTATTCTTAGTCTGAGTCTGGCAAGGAAGTGAGTCTGGGCTCTCCAGCACAGGTTCTTATTTATGCTTTTAGATGGCCACTGTGACTCTCTTTATCTATCACCACAGAGTGTTCCCATGGTTTAAAGTGGTTGGTACAGCTGTCAACACCCTCTTATCAGTCTTTCTCCAAAACTGCTCTGTAAGACTTGTGTTTGTAAAATCCCAGGAAGCCTCTCTTTCTTCATTCACAAGAATAAAGATGGCTTATCTTTTACTGGTGTTCTGAACATAGATTTGTTTTCATCTTCTACCTTTTGGGTTAAAACCAATAATAGCCACTGGCTCTATAACCCGGTGTATCCACTATGCCCAGTAAAGACCACAAACTGAGCTGACATGTATAATTGGCCCTTGGAGCAGTCTGAAATGGCAATTGCCAGATCACTCTAACTGGCCAGTGCTCAGAACAAAGGGGCTAATGGTGAAAATTTGTAAAGCTTTGATTCCCCATCCCTAGAAGAGATGGATGTAGCTGTGCCATTTGAGAATGTGTTCCTCCTTCAGATATGTGATGATAATTGGTTTCAGATAAAAAGTTGCTTCTACTAAGTTATTTCATTCTTTACCAGAGCTCCTCATAATGAACTAGATGAGAAGAATTGTTATAAATCTTACTATATAAACTGAGGCCAAACAATTTCCCTGTAACATCTGAGTACCCAAGATCTGTTTGTTGAGATCAGGTGCAGAGCTGAGGTATCTGTCAGCTTTCTCACCTTAGCCTGATGCTCCTATAACAGAGCATTTGTGTTATTCCAAAGTGCATACTGTATTTTACAATGCAAATAGGGCATGAACTTGACTATGAGAGCAAGGACAATCATTGCATTTCTAAAATGGCAAATCTTCCACTGTAACTGCTTATTTTGTGCCTTTAGCAAAGATGACAGAATTCTGAAAGTACCACATTTTGCCCCATTCTTCATATTTAGAGCTATTTTTAGACTCATAAATACGCATTTGTAAGGATATGGAAATTAATGAAGACGGGAAGGCAGGAGGAAGAGGGGAGGGAGCATGGACTTTTATTGAAACCCTTCTCCATGATCAGGTGTGCTATTCTGTTTTGTATCAATCCATCTTCACCTTGGGTAGATCATGTAAACATTCTGAAACTTAGTTTCCTCATTTGTAAAATAGAGTTAATGATATCTCAGATTTATAGAGTAGATAAAATGGGTTGATGTACACAAAGAACCTGACACTTATTAAATATTTACTCTTACAATTATAATTATTATGTTCATTGCATATGAAAAAAATTAGAGTTTTAAATTCTTGTTAAAGCTTACATGCCAATAAGAACCTAGGACACCAACCCATTGTCCAAGTCCAGAGCTTTGGAAGAATCAAAGTGGCATCTCTGAAAATGTGTTATTGTTATTATCTGGAAAAAAACATCACCTTCTTTTAGAAGACAAAAATCCTAAAACATGACAGCCAGGTCAAAATATATGTGCACAGAGGAGGTTGTGGCTCACTGAAGACTCTTCTCCATAGGCTCAAAAATAAATAAATAAAATAATAATAATAATAAGAAGAAGGCTCATGAAAGAACAGGACATCAGTAGAGAGCAAAACCCAGCTAATAACAATTTTGAGAAGAAAGCAAGAGATCTTCCTTGAAATCTACAGATATCAAAATAATAGATGGTCCAGTATATGTGAAAGTCTTTCAAATAGTGTTTTTTAAATCATTTTTTTTCAGTTGCCCTAAAGTATATTTGAGGAGCAACTGATTGCTTCTCTTTTCTAATTCTTATATGAAAAATTATAATTTTAATGCTAGACAGTAGGTATGTGCATACTGAGTCATTTTAGTAAGAGTTGATTATTTATTTTAATTTTTTTCCATTTTAAGTTAAACAACTTCTGAGTTAAGGTGATCAAGCATGCTGGGATTTTGGAATAAAATAAATCAGCTATAGTAACACAGGGTCAGGCTCCTGTGTAGATAATCAGGCAACTGCCCAATGGGCTAACGTGGACTTCAGGAATATTCTGTGTCAGGTAGAGGGAAAGTAGCAGACCACTTTCTTGAATTTCAGCACAGGAGTGGAATGATGCCAAAGTTCTGTCTAAAGCCAAATATATTTTTTTCTATGATTCCCCTCCCAGCTGGTTTCAGGTTTAGCACAGAAAAGGAATGTTATTACACATACTTCTCACTTATCAACATTATTAGGTTACAAAGAATAGGTCCTTATGTGAAAATTGGCATTATGAGAAAATGGAGGATGACCACATTAGACTGCAAAAATGGAGGATGATGACTAAATAATTATATGACTGCCAAATTGCACTACTACATAACTTCCAAATTTAATCATTACATAACTACCAAACAAATGAGAATCATAGCTCAGCCAAGTTGACAAATGACCTTAACTACCACAGCCACCATTACTCTCACTTCTCACCTCAGCATTTGCTGCTGCCAGATGTATGTCATTAATGTGCAAAATAGTCAATTGGTAGATTTATTCCTATTATCATAAATGCAAAATGCCAGATAATGAAGTAGTTGATAAGTGAAGAGTAGGTGTATTATGTATTTCTTGAATCTTCCTAAAATAAGCAAGCAAACAAACAAGGAAACAAACAAACAAGTAACTGTGTTTTGCTATGTGTGGCAGGAAATCTCTATGGGAAAAACTCATGCAAAAGAAACCTAGCATATATTGTTTCCCAAAAGAAGAATGTGATGTCAAACAAACAAAAACAAACATGCAAACAAACAACAACCACAAAATAAACTGTATCCTATGTCACATTAGATACAGGCTTTTTAAAAACAAAACAACAACAAAAAACTAATGCATGGAAAAGCAAATATATTGGCACTATTCATAACACAGACATTTTGACAAATACCTAAGTCCCTGTCTGTCTGATCAAATTGATTATCTCTATGAGTTCTGTTCAAACCCAGTCACCTCTGTGACACCTTGCTCGGGGTTCTGTAGAACCCTGGGGATTGGTGCCAGCATGATTTTCTGTTCCAGAATAACTTGCTATCTTATTCTCTTGTCTTCATCCCCAAAATGAAAAAAAGTTCCATAAATGCATTGGGAGCTCTCTTGATAGTGAGGTCAATCTTGATAATTGTTGAGTTTTAGTGGGAGACTGACTCTCTTTATGGAAAAAGAGCTTTGTTAGATGGTGCTCAAGACAATTCATTTCAGGAAAGAGATCTCAGATAGGCAAAGCACTATTGAAGAAGAAGAGCAAAGTAGGAGGTCTCACACTGCCGCATCTCAAAACCTTCTATTCAGCCACAGTAGTCAAAACTGCCTGGTATTGGTACAATGACAAACACATAGATCAATGGAACAGAATTGAGAACCCAGAAATAGATCCACTGAACTATGATCAGCTGATCTTTGACAAAAGGTCTAAATTCATTAAATGGGGAAGGGAGTATTTGTTTAATAAATGGAGCTGACAAAACTGGATATCCATTTGCAGAAAAAACAAACAGGATCTGTACCTCACACCATACACAAAAACTAACTCCAGATGGATCAAAGACTTAAATGTGAAACCTAAAACTACACAGTTCCTCAAGGAAAAACTAGTGGCAAATTTAGGGGCCTTAATATATGACATAGACTATCCAACATAACGCAAAATACACAAACATCAGAAGAGAAACTACATGAATGGGACCTTTTAAAAATTAATTTTTTTATGTACTTCCAAAGACTTCTCCAAAGAAGTCAATAGAGACCCTACATATTGGGAAAAAAAATAGTTGGCAATGACATATCTGACAAGGGACTTATCTCTAGAATTTATAGAAAACTCCAACACCTCAATAACAAAAAGATAAATAATCCAATTAAAAAATGGGCAGAAGACAGAAATATACACTTCACCAAGGAGGATATTCAGGTAGCCGACAAACATATGAAGAAATGCTCATAATCATTAGTCATTAGAGAGGTGCAAATCAAAACAACAATGAGATACCATCTTGCTCCAGCACTAGTAGCAAAGTTCAACAAGACAGAAAATAACAAATGCTAGTGAGAATGTGCAGAGATTGGGACTCTCATACACTGCTGGAGGGACTGTAAAATGGTACAACCACTGTGGAAAGCAGTATAGCAATTCCTTAAAAAGTTGGAATTAGAAATACCATTTGACCCAGCCATTCTATTACTAGGTATAGATCCTAAAGAAGTGAGAGCCATGACAAGAACAGACACATGCACACCCATGTTCACCGCAGCACTATTTACAATAGCCAAAAGATGGAAGCAACCTAGGTTTCCATCAACTGAGGAATAGATAACCAAACTTTGGTACATGCACACAATGGAATACTATACAACCCTAAAGATAACCTAGAATCTGCAAAACAGCACATAACGTGGATGAACTTGGAGGACATTATGCTGAAATAAGTCATTCACAGAAGGACAAATATTGTATTAGTCCATTATTGTAAAAGTCAAGGAAAGGTTTATCTATGGAAGGAAATTTTCTTTGTTGGTTACCAGGAGTGGGAGGGGAGGGAATGGAACACTATCAGACAGATAGAGATAAGTATTGATTTGGGTAAAAAGAAGGGAAATGTACCAAAATGTGAGTCATCAATATGGTGGTATTGAGGAAGAGGAAGACATAGAGAGGTACTTGGGAGGTGCAGACAACAAAGATGAACCCTTTTGTACATATAGTACTGCATTTTCAGTGAAGGCAAACATGGGTATATTGGTGGATAGATGGGTGGACAGGCTGAACTATTAGGTATGTCTGTGAAATGGGGAGTGTATCCAAGAACATGTATAGGGTTGGCAGACAATGGTCCTATAAGTGTTCTTGTATGATCTGAATTCCCAAGTGTATAGTATAGCTGACAAGGGGCAAGCTTGTAGTCACGTCTTGGTTACAGCCAACTACCCAGAGGAACCGAGTACTTGAACCTGTGGGCTTAGGACCATAGTTTCAGGGGACATCAAGCTCAATTGGCATAACATACTACACAAAATATTGTTCCACCTCCTACTTTGGTGAATAGCAACTAGCATCTTAAAATGCAAGCAGCCATCTAGATGCAATGATGGGTCTCTCCTCATCCAGAGCAAAGAAGAATGAAGAAAACCAAATATTTCTGGAAACAATTATTCCTAGTGACTGGTATACCATGCAATCTGCAGCCTCTATGACTATGAAACCAGAAGAACTAGGTGGTGCACAGCTAGTACTGTCAACCACTCGGAGGGGAGTCTATGTAGGAGATCCTGGATAGAGAGGGAGAACAATGTAGAACAAAACTCAAAATCATTTGGGAAAAAAAAAGAGGGGGGACAGCCAGTTTTGCTGGTCTGATAGAGCCTGGTGGAACCACTGAGACTATGGCCCCTAACTGCCCTTTAGGTCTGGAAATGAACCCACACCTGTGGCTTCCAGCCAAACAAAAGACAGGCATATTGAGTTGAGGTGGATACACTCCCTGTAGAGAACAATCATGGGAGAAAGAAGGACTGTTTACACCCAGGGAGACAGCTCAGGGGGCAGGGGTGCTTGGAGGGATGGACACAGGGAAGAGGTGACTGTCAGGAGGAAGTGGGAGGGGAGCTGTTGCATTGTGGTGAATTGTGGTCAATGTCATGAGACAAAGTGTATGTGAACTGCTGTATGGAAAGTGAATTTGCTTCTTAAATTTTCACCCAAATCACAATAAAAAAGAAGTCAATTAGAGACACACATACACACACAGACAATTCATTTCTCTCTTTCTCTAAATTTCACTGAGAAAGCTGTATTTAGGTGTACTCTCCTGCCTAGTTCAATTCTCCTTTATGAGAGGCAGCTGTGGAAGTAGAGGGAGACACCGTTTATGGAGATGAACATGTCTACTGACTACAAAACTGGAGCATAGAAAATGCCAGTAAATGTTTCTTGTTGTTGATATTGTTATGAGGAAGAAGAAGGGGATTATTTTAATTTTGATGTTGTTATGTGCCTTCTAATTGTCTTGTACTCATAGCTATCTTATGTAAAATAGAACAGAGCACTGCCTTGTCCTGTGCCAACCTCACGATCCCTACTATACATGAGCCCATCACTGCAAGCACTGTGTCAATCCATCTTGTTGAGGGCTTTTCACTTTTTCATTGACCCTCCACTTTATCAAGCAAGAAATCCTCCAGAGAATGGTCCCTTCTGACAACATGACAAAGTAAGTGAGATGAAGTCTGGCCATTCTCGCTTCCAAGGAGCATTCTGGCTGCACTTCTTCCAGGACAGATTTTTTAGTTCTTATAGCAGTCCAGGGTACTTTCAGCATTCATTGCCAACACCACAACTGAAAAACTTCAACTCTTCTTTGGCCTTCCTTATGCATTGTCCAGCTCTCACATGCATATGCAGTGATTGAAAATACCATGGCTTGGGGTAGGCACATCTTGGTCTTGAAGGAGATATCTTTGCTCTTCATCACTTGAAAGAGTTTGTTTGCAGCAGATTTACCCAATACAATATGTCTTTTGATATCTTGACTGCTGTTTCCATTAGCGTTGATTGTAGAAACAAGCAATATGAAGTCTTTGACAACTTCAATCTTCTCTCCATTTATCGTGATGCTGCTTATTGGTCCAGTGGTGAGAACTTCTGTTTTCTTTAAATTGAGGTGTGACCCATACTGCAAATTGTAGTCTTTAATCTTCATTAGTAATTGTTTCAAGTCATCCTCACTTTCAAGAAGCAAAGTTGTGTCATCTACATATCTCAGGTTGTTAATGAGCCTACCTCCAATCCTGATGTCACATTCTTCTTCATATAGCCCAGCTTCTCAGATTATTTGCTCAGCATACTGATTGAATGTGTGTAGTGAAAAGATACAACCCTGATGCACTCCCTTCCTGATTTTAAACCATGCAGTATCTCCTTGTTCTTTTTGAATGACAGCCTTCTTGTCTATGTATATGTTCCTCATGAGTACAATTAAGTGTTCTGGAATTCCCATTCTTCTCAATGTTATCGACAATTTGCTATGATCCACACAGTCAAATGCCTTTGCATAGTCAATAAAACACAAATAAACATCTTTCTGGTATTCTTCGCTTTGAGGCAAGATCCATCAGATGTCAACTATGATAACCCTCACTCCACGTCCCCTTCTGAATCCAGCTTGCATTTCTGGAAGTTCTCTGTCAATATACCATTGCAACCATTTTTTAATTATCTTCAGTAAGATTTACTTGGGTGTGGTATCAACGATATTGTTCAATAATTTCCACATTCTGTTGGATCACCTTCCCTTAGAATGGACACAAATATGGATCTCTTCCAATCAGTTGACCAGGTAACTGTCTTCCAAATTTCTTGTCATAGTCAAGTGAATGTCTCCAGTGTGGCATCCATTTGTTGAATTATCTCATTGGGTATTCTGTCCATTCTTGGAACCATGTTCTTTGCCAATTCCTTCAGTGCAGCTTCAATTTCTTCCTTCAATACCATTGGTTTTTGATCATTTGCCACCTCCTGAAATAGATCAACGCTTTTTTCTATAGTGACTTTAGTGTAGTAAATTATAATTTCTTTTCTAGCCATAGTCTCTGTAGCTCCCTCTTTGTGTGAATAGCTGATTGTTAGAGTTATCCACCTAGTGTATTTATATTCAAGTGGCAAGAGGCAATCTTCTGGGAAGTTTACGCTCTCTTGGAGTGTAGAATTCTGATGTTGGGATTGGTTAGCTTTGCCTCTCTGCCAGGCTCAAAATGAGCTCTTCTAGAAGCAAGAGGGAATCTCTGGCTGAGAGATGAGCTGGTAAGAGAGACACATTTGCTGAGAGAGAAAGAGACATGAGAGACATGCACTGCTGAGAGAGAGAGACATACTACTGAGAGAGAATGAGAGAGCCTACTGGCTGCTGAGTGAGATAGTTAGCAGTGAGAGGCTGAGTGCTTTCCTGAACTTGAATTGTAGCCTGTTGCTTCCTTAATAAGACCCATTAACTGTGAGCTCTGTGTGGCCACTGCAGTGAATTATTGAACCAAGCAGAGAGGTGGTGTGTACTACAGGAGGAATGGCTGGGGACAAGGTTAGTAAGATGGCTGAAGGGTGGTGGCATGTCTGGCTTCATAAGAACAGGCCTTGGGCTGCTGCTGGTGATTCTGTCTTCCTCTTCTGTAGTCAGGGGAGGTAAAAAAATGCCACCTCCTTGCCCCTGTGACAGTGACTCTATGTATTCCATCCATCTTCTTTTGATGTTTCTTGCATTATTCAACATATTGCCCATGGAATCTTTCAATATTGCAATTCAAGGCTTAATTTTTTTCCTCAGTTCTTTCAGCTTCAGAAATGTGGAGCATGTTCTTCCCCTTTGGTTTCCTAACTTCAGGCCTTTGCACCTTTCGTTATAATAATTGACTTTGTCTTCCTGAGCTGCTCCTTGAAATCTTCTGTTCAGCTCTTTTATCATGTGGATTCCTCCATTTGTTTTAGCTACTCTCTGTTCAAAGGCAAGTTTCAGAGTCTCTTTTGATATCCAAAGTGGATCTTTTCTCCCTTTCCTGTCTTTTTAATTGACCTTTTGCTTCCTTCATGGATGATATTCTTGATGTCATACCATAATTCATTGTAGTCATTGGTGTTCAATGCATCAAATCTATTCTTTAGATGGTCTCTACATTCAGGAGGAATATAATTAAGGTCATATTTTGGCTCTTATGGACTTAATAGTCTTCAACTTCAACTTGAACTTGCATATGAGCAGTTGATGTTGTGTTTTAGCTGAAGACATTGAGCTTCTCTATTGTCTCTTGCCATAGATATAGTCAATCTGATTGCTGTATACTCCATCTGGTGAAGTCCACATGTATGGCTGCCATTGATGTTGTTGAAAAAAAAGTATTTGCATTGAATAAGTCATTGGTCTTACAAAGTTCTATCATTCGATCTCCAGCATTATTTCTATCACCAAGGCCATATTTTCTAACTACTAGTGACACTTCTTTGTTTCCAACTTTTGCATTCCAATCACCAGTGATAAATAACACATCTTGATTGCATGTTTGATCAACTTCAGACTGGAGAAACTGGTAAAAGTCTTCAATTTCCTCATCTTTGGCTTTAGTAATTGGTGCATATTTTGAATAATAGTAGTATTAACTGGTCTTCCTTTTAGGGGTGTGGATACTATCTTATCACTGACAGCATTGTACATCAGGATAGATCTTGATACATTCTTTGTGATAATGAATGCCACACCCTTCCTCTTCAATTTGTCTTTCTTGGCATAGTAGGTCATATAATTATTTGATTCAAAATGGCCAAAACAAGTCATTTCAGTTCACTAATGCCTAGGATATTGATCTTTATGCGTTGCATTTCATTACTGACAACTTCCAATTTTCCTAGATTCATATTCCATACATTCTTTGTTCTTATTATTAATGGATGTTTATAGCTGTTTCTTCTCATCTTGAGATGTGCCACATCAGCAAATGAAGGTCCCAAAAGCTTTACTCTTTCCAAATCATTAAGATTGACTGTATTCTGAGGAGGCAGCTCTTTCCCAGTCATATTTTGAATGCCTTCCAACTTAAAGAGCTCATTTTCCAGCACTATATCACACAATGTTTCAGGGCTTTGCATCAAGTTTTCCAGTAATATATCAGACAGTGTTTCACTGCACTGTTATTCATAAGGTTTTCACGGGCCTATTCTTTGAGAAGGGGATGGCCTCTTCCTTTTTTGAGTCTGTCTTAGTGTGAAAGCTCTGCTGAAGCCTGTCCACCATGGGTAACACTGAGGCATTTGAAACACCAATGGCATAGCCTCCAGCCTCACAGTGACATGCAAGCCACCACCATAAGACAAACTGATAGACAAGTGTGTTTCCTTTAGCTGTTCTAAACTGCTTCACTTACTTCTAGGCCATGGCTCACTGACGCTTACCAGTGCCACCCCCAGGTGCTCTGACTCCTGCCTGCCAGTGCCACGTTTGTTTACATTTACTGGCACTACCCTTAGGCACTTCCACACCCACTTGCTGGCTGAAATCTGAAAGGACCTTTTAAAGATGATAGAGTTGGTATAATTAATTCATATAAATTTTCACTGGCCTACAAAGAAACCATGTCTTTATTCACTTATTCAACAAATGTTTATTGAAATTTATTGTGTCTCATACCATGTATTTAACATAGAAAATGTTAAGCATAGTTGCCCCTCAAAATACAGGCAATTTGACTAATGTCTTTTCCAAAGGAACTTCTTTTGCTTTGCATTTTCTAGTTTTAGCAGGAAGGGATTAGAGACTGGAAGCTTCTTACCAACTAGAAGGTGAGACATTTAGGGAAGGAGACAAAGAAAAGATTGACATGAAAAAGTAAAGAGGGGTGCTTGATCTGGACCACAGATAACCTGCTGTTAATAGCATCAACATTCTCTCAATCATTAGTTTGAATTCTATCCTACCTCCAAAATTATTCATTCACGTTCCCTATTTTTGTCTTCATTTCCTCCTAACACACTCAGTGCAGGTCTAAGTTATTATGTCTTACATAGATTACAACAATGGTTTCTAAGCTGATCTTTATGACTCCAAGCTCATTCCAAAATGCCTTCCCTTTAGCTACCAGTATGAACTTTGTGGAACCTACATCTTCCCAATTTAACTCTCTTTCTTCCAACACTCCCCATCCAAATACATTCTATGCCTGAATACCAGATTAACCATACTAATACAGAATTCATTTATTTTTATTCCACACTTAAGATCTTTGAACAAAGAATGTTTTGAAGCAAATGCTTTGTCTCCATTGAAGCATCTTTACAAGCCTTTGTACCTGTTGTCCCCATAACCACTAAACCTATACCACAGGACATTTAAACTGGCCATCTGACTGTTCCATAGAAACCTCTGGTTTTTCTCTCTAAACCTTCTCTGTGTTATTTTCTTCCTCAGTAATCATTCTTGATAAGTCTTTTCTTTCATAATTCATTTTTTTTAAGTATGTTGCAATTAGTAATTCCTCTGTGCAACCTTTTTACATCCATCCTACCAAGAAATGTGTTATGGCCACTAGTCGTTTAAACCATTCTGAAGATCCTTAGCATCTTTTACTTTAAATCTCCCTGTAGACCTTTTGTTCACTTAGAACCATCTATGAGACCTGTAGGGTTTGTGATGGTGTCTCTTCTATAATGCCAAACTCAGCACACTTGGCACATTACCATATTATTTATGAAAAGGTAAAAAAGTGAACTGAGAAGGAAACAACAAACTTACAAAAAAAAAAAAAAAGCTTTTTAAATAAACACAGTTGTTGAAACTAGACTTTGTTCTTCAAAAAGAATTGTCCTATGAAATGAACATGAGCTTTGCCCAAACAATGACAGTTGTAAGAGTGAGTGTTATTTAATATCATGTCTTTCTTTTGATGGTCCTTGTTTCCATATGCATCGATCCCATGTTTGCCAGGTCAGTTATAGCAATCTGATTCGAATACTATGAAATTGCTTACCATTCTTTCAGCAAATTTTGCTGTAGTTTTGCTTTTGACTTTTTCTTTGTTTTGGAACAGCTTAAATGAATATATAACAGAGACAAAGTTGCTTGATTAATTAACCCAATAGACCTCTCAATTGGACCATTATATTACTATTAAGAACCTTCCTAAAATCCAGGTCTCCATAGCTCCCATCACCAGGAGTCCCAGATCTGATTCATCTATGAGCTGTCCTGAAGGAATATGGCCCAGAAAATTCAGGGATTCTTATGTGGAGCAGGAACCATGGCAAAACTGAAGTAGGGTAGGATACCCAAAGGAGTTATACCTATGGTAACTGGAGATAATCCCAGGACTCTTGGCTAAAACAGAAGTAATGTACTAGCAGAAGTTGAACCAAATAAACCTCAAATGCACCTAGAGAGAATGCTATATTTCTTTTTGTTTTGTAAAGAGGTGTAAATAGTCACTCTTCCATCTCCTGAAGAAAAGGCAAACCTACCCTTCCCTTTGGCACTCAAAGAAATTCCATGAAAGTGGCTCAAACCTTACTTGGAATCTTCCTTTCTACATTTACTGACAGGTGCCAAAACACATTACCTTAAAATTGGCTTAATAAGGTCTCTCCAGTTAATTTTGCCTATAATACAATTTTCCTATTCAAGAACAGGGAGCACTGAACTCCATCTCTCATAATAAAGAGGCCATTAATTCTCTGCTACTGCTCATTATTCTTATTAACTATTTGAAGAATTTTTGCTGGAGGCAAGATGGATCTATTAGAACCAGCAAATAAGGATTGCTAACATGCCGAGGCTAGCGTCCTCACCCAGGCACTCAGTAAAGCCAGCGACATTGGACTCCACCAGCTGGGCCCTGTGCTGAGCATCTGTGCTGTCATGAGCCAAAGAGGGAAGGTGGGAAAACAGACTGCTCAAGAAATGAAGTCGTTATTCAGAATTACTTATTCAGAGCCCTCTGTCCTGAATACATAACAAAAACAGCTTTCCAAAAGTTAAAAAAAAAAAAAATCACTGATCACTCAATTTTCCTTTTTTTTTTTTCCAAATATTATATTTTTGGTGAAAGTTTACACAGCACATTAGGTTCTCATTTGACTATTTCCACACACATTATTCAATAACATTGCATTTTTCACAATATGTCAATATTGTCTTCTGATTGTGTTCTGATTGTCCCATTTCTCTGCCCGTTATCTTCTTTTCTTTAGAGTAATTTTTGAACTTTTGGTCTCATGCCAGGTAGTCTTTTAGTAGACACCATTCTTATGAGTAATATCCTTTATTTTGTGTGCCACTCTGCTATTTCTCTAAAAGGTGATCTCAACAGATGGTCTCAGTTCAAGATGACAGTCTCTGGGATTCTTCTAGTCTCAACTGGTCTAGTTACTTTTGGTTTTTAAAAGAATTTAATTTTTCAAAGGATTTGATCTTTGTTCTGCATCTTTTTTCCTCCCATTTTATCTGGGACCATCTATTGTAACCCATGTTGAACACACAGTGGCAGTAGCTAGGTACCACCTAGTTCTGATCTCAGGGTAAATGAGACTGTGGCTTGTGTTGGCTGTCAGCCTTGTAGACTCATTTTTCTCTGAAATTTTTGTTACCTGCTTATTCTTTTGCTCCTGATGAGTAGAGACCAATAGTTGTATATTAAATGGCCACTCTCAAGCTTTTAAGAACTCAGATGCTACTTGTTTCATTAGGATATAGAATATGAACTTTGTGAATTATATTATGCCAACTGACTGAGCTGTCCCATGGGACTATGGTCCTAATCTTTCAAAGCTAGAAAACCAATCTTAGAAGGTGTTTAGTTATGTATGTGCCTGAATACACATATCAGTACTGGCACATACATATAGATACTTCTGTCAGTTTTCACATGCAATGCACTGTACCTACTCATATACCTACATGTCTTGACCCATCCATATGTGATCCTAGACTCATTTTTTTTGTTCTTTGTTGGAGTTGTCATATTATACATATCAAATTATTTAGTACAGGTATCTTTTTCTCTTATATGATTTTCATGAATGTCATTTACTTTGGTCATGCTGTGCTCACTGCACCCATATTGAGTGCAGCTTTTCCCATCACCAAAAATAACAAGTATCTACAATGTAAAGCATGTTCCCCTCACCTGTTGTCCCATCTCTCCCTGATAACCACCAATGAACATTAGTGTCTCTCTCTCTCTCTATATATATATATATATAAGCTCTGGTGGCATAGTGCTTAAGGCATTTGACTGCTAACCAGAAGGCTGGCAGTTCAAACCCACCAGTCACTCCTGGGATCCTGGGAAGAAAGATCGGGCAATCTACTTCGGTGGTGATATCACCATGGAAACCCAAGGAGGGGTCGCTATGAGTTGGATCTGACTCGACTGCACTGAGTTTGGTTTTTGGTATATACATCAGAAATGATGAAGCCGCCTTGAAAACAATTCCGTTATCTTATGAAAGAGGATTCATAATATTTTTACTTATGTATTTGGCTTATTTCACTTAGCATTATGGCTTCCAGGTCTGTCCATGTTATGTTTTACATCATCATTGTTCTTTATGGTTGTGCAGTATTTCACTGCATATATGTACCACATTTTGCTTATCCATTCATCTCTTGATTGGCACTTGGTTGTTTCCATTATCAACTATTGGGAGTAATGTAGAAATTAACATAGGTGTGCATATATGTCTGTTCATGTCATTTTCTCCAGGAGTGGAATTGCTGGATTATAGAGTAGTTCTATTTCTACTTTATACGGAATACAATATCTTTTTACATAGTGGTTATACCACTGTACACCCCCA
>NW_006921765.1:3452241-3453597 GCF_000298275.1 Orycteropus afer afer | reverse complement strand
ATACATGTTCTTGGGTACACTCCCTGCTTCATAGACATGCCTACTAATTTAGCCTGTCCACCCATCTATCCACCCATATACTCATGTTTGCCTTCACTGACAATGCAGTACTGTATGTGCAAAAGGGTTCATCTTTGTTGTCTGTACCTCCCATGTACCACTCTGTGTCTTTCTCTTTATCAGCGTCACCATATTGATCACTTACAATTGGTACACTGACTTTCTCTTCACCCAAATCAATACTTATCTGTATCTATCCATGTTCCCTCCCCTCCCCTCCCACCCCTGGTAACCTTCCATAGATAAATATTTCCTTGACATTTACAATAATGGACTATAAAATATTTGTACTTTTGTGATTGACTTATTTCACTCAGCATAATGTCCTCCAAGGTCATCCATGTTATGCATTTTTTTTTTTTTTTAATCACTGGCACATTAGCCAGGATGAAATTGTATCTTATTGTGGTTTTCACTTGCATCTCTCTAATGGCTAATAATGATCATGAGCATCTTTGCCTATGTTTGTTGACCACTTGGATGTGCTCCTTGGTGAAGGTTCTATTCACATTCCTTGTCCATTTTATAATTGGATTCTTTGTCTTTGTGTTGTTGGTTTGTTGGAATTTTCTATAAATTTTAGATTCTTATCATATATGTTGTTTTCAACTATTTTTTTCTCAGTCTGTAGGTTGTCTTTTCACTCTTGATAAACATAATTTTTAAATTTTTATGATGTCTCATTATCTAATTTGTCTTTTGCTACTCATACATTTGTTGTGTTTGTTATCCTATTTTTAGAAAAGAATAATGCCCAGAGTTTTATTCTCTATGCTTTCTTTTTTTTATTAAATACATTTTGTTGAAATATAATTTATGTACAGTAAAATGCACAAGAGTAAAGTGATATGGGTCAATGCATTTTTTTCGCAGTATTCCCTCCCCTCCCCTCGCACCCCAGTAACCAATAAAGAAAGTTTCCTTCCATATATAAACCTTTCCCTGACTTTTTACAATAATGAACTAACACTAAATTTTCCTTTTGTGATTGACTTATTTCACTCAGCATAGTGTCCTCCAAGTTCATACATGTTATGTGGTGTTTAGCAGATTCTATATTATTCTTTAGTGTTGTATAGTATTCCATTGTGCATATGTACCATAGTTTGGTTGTCCATTCTTCTGTTGATGGACACCTAGGTTGTTTCCATCTTTTGGCTATTGTAAATAGTGCTGCGATAAACATGGGTGTGCATATAGCTGTTCTTGTCCTGACTCTCACTTCTTTAGGATATATTCCCAGTCATGGGATTGCTGGGTCAAATGGTATTTCTAATTCCAGCTTTTTTTTTTTTT